>NC_056746.1:223086661-223240999 GCF_019279795.1 Protopterus annectens
TGGGGGTGGAGGTGGGATATATATATCCAGGGTGATTAGTTTGTGGTCAGATCTCACTAGTGAGGGGTATACCTCTGGTGTGGAGCATTTTGTCCCCATGTTTGTGATGATCAGGTCTAGTATATTATCTCCCGTAGTGGGGGAGGTGACTAGTTGTTCCAGTGCATTTGAATTTATGAATTCCAGGAACCTTTGGGCTAGGGTGTTAGGGCTAGAATAATGTACCCAATCTATGTTAGGGTAGTTGAAGTCTCCCAGTATGATGGTATTTTGTGATACATTCATATCCTCCAATGTCTTTAGGAAGGCTGAGTGGGTTTCCTGAGATTGGGAGGGTGGTCTGTAACATGCTACCAGTTGTATAGCAGTTTTGCCTATGGTTAGTTGCACCTGTATGGTCTCTGATGCTTCATGTGTTGCTACTAACCTGGAGGTGTGGGTGTCCTTGATGAATATGGACACTCCCTCTCCCTTTGTGGTTCAGCCCGGGTTTTGGGGCCGAAAAGCATGATACGAGGTATAGCCTGGTAGCGCTCGGGTGCTCTCAGGAGCCTTGAACCAGGTTTCAGTTACTGCACAGACGTCGATGTTCTCCATACTGAGGAGTGCATCAAGTGCCTGCATCTTGAGATTTAGACTTCTGGCGTTGAGCAGCATTACCCTTAGTTTTTTTCCATTTTTGTTATCTAAGGAGGTGGGTTTGTCTTTTGAGCCTTGCCTAAAAAAGGCACTATGGGGGTGGCAAGAGCCTTAGCCAATATCTGGAAGCCCAGTGGTGACAGGTGCAAGCCGTCCCTTGCGAAGCAGCGTGGCTTGTCCAACATGTCATCCCAGGCAGACAGACATTGAATCCCCTTAGAATGACACCAGTACTTGAGCCAATTATTAAAGCTGATCATCTTGTCTTTGTATTGTGGCATCATTCTTGATGAGGGCAAGATGCTGCTCAGGGTCAGGGTCATACCAGCCTGGGCTACATAATCAGAGAGCTCCTCTGTCTCTTTTCATGTAGTCCAGGGAGGTACGTCTCAGGTCATTCACGCCAGCATGGACAATGACAGAGTCATATTTGTATTTGCTTTGGAGTGACCTGAGTGCGCGTGTTATGTGGCGGATCCTAGCTCCCGATAGGCAGCTCACAGTCACCCTCTCCTTGTTTAGCCTGGTAAGCGGGACATCAGTGTGTCTGACTATAGAGTCACCTATTACTAGTGTATCAGGCATGGTGTTTTGCCTTAAGGGCTGTGATTGATTGACACACTGATTTATTGAAGCATGTGTTTTGTTTTGAGGTGGTGGATTTTTGGATGTCTGCTTTGGGAGCCTCTGTTGTTTTGGTAAGTTTTTTATTAGAGCCTCCGAGTATGTCTTTGTGTTTTTATGTGTTTGGTTTGCAGTTGTGGTAGGTCTATGTGGGACTGGGTTTGCTGTGTGTGTGGTTACCATCTCCTCCTGTCTGATCATGCCAGCCCTGAGTTGAGAGAGTTCAGCCTCCAGTTTGGCTATATAGTTGCATCTCTCACATGTATTTGTGTTTGTTGGGAGGAGGAGAGGGTTGTCTGTGTACATGAGACAATTGTAGCATTGTCTCAAGATTCCCAGATTAACCAGCTGAACTGGAGAGGACACCAGTACTCTACCACTCGACATGCTAGAATAGTATAAAGGAGTGCTGTGCCTTTAAGGGAAGTGGATATTCAAAGGGGTGGCAGGTGGATGTAGTGCTTACTTAGTAATAGAGTGCTCACTTAGTAGAGAAGTTTTGAGAACAAGTGCTAGGCTTATAATATAGTGAGTAGTCTGATTATACTAAGAGTAGAGCTTCCTTAAGGGAAAATTTGAAGAGCAGACTTGGTGGAGCCAGAAGAAGTTTAACCGGTGCTGCACTATGCGCCCAACCGCGCAAAGCCGTGCAAACGCGGATTTTAAACAGGGAACTTCAAAAGAGCTAGAAATGGTCCAAAACAACCAATTACTACAGCTCTTGTGCTGAGGTCACTTCCTACAGGGACAGGTAGGCTGCTCAAGGCTCCCCACTCCCACTGGTGAGCAAAGAAACTTCCTTCTATCCAAGTAAGGTAATGGACAACACAGGAACTACACCACAGCCCAGCATACAGCAAAGCCTGTAAACTGGTTTAAACTAGTCGAGGAGAGGCGAGAAAACAAGGCTTATTTTTTGGGGTTTTTGTTTTTAAATAGAAACACACAGAAAATGCAGAAACAGTAATAAATCAGTTACACAGGCTAGCACACTTTAGTGGGCAGCCTCAACAGTTAAATTAAACAAACAACAAACTTTCGATCAAATTTGACTAAAATGTAACTTTTAAGTGCAGATATTAAATAATGCAGCAAATAGTTAAAAAACAGTTTAAGTTTGTTTAGGGTAAGCTAGAGAAGGTATTTCAAGTAAAAAAACCAGCAAAGATACTTAAATCCAAAAAGTAGTCGCTTTTCTGAGTTCTCTGTAGCTAGGACCACTCTGCAGGACCATGAGGAGCTTGTCTGAGTAGTATAGCCAGAAAAAAACACCCAGAGGCAGATTTTAAACAGGGAACTTCAAAAGAGCTAGAAATGGTGCAAAACAACCAATTACTACAGCTCTTGTGCTGAGGTCACTTCCTACAGGGACAGGTAGGCTGCTCAAGGCTCCCCACTCCCACTGGTGAGCAAAGAAACTTCCTTCTATCCAAGTAAGGTAATGGACAACACAGGAACTACATCACAGGCCAGAATACAGCAAAGCCTGTAAACTGGTCTAAACTAGTCGAGGAGAGGCGGGAAAACAAGGATTATTTTTTTTTTTTTTTTTTGTTTTTAGATAGAAACACACAGAAAATGCAGAAACAGTAATAAATCAGTTACACAGGCTAGCACACTTTAGTGGGCAGCCTCAAAAGTTAAATTAAACAAACAACAAACTTTCGATCAAATTCGACTAAAATGTAACTTTTAAGTGCAGATATTAAATAATGCAGCAAACAGCTAAAAAAACAGTTTAAGCTTGTTTAGGGTAAGCTAGAGAAGGTATTTCAAGTAAAAAAACAGCAAAGATACTTAAATCCAGAAAGTAGCTGCTTTTCTGAGTTCTCTGTAGCTAGGACCACTCTGCAGGACCACGAGGAGCTTGTCTGAGTAGTATAGCCTATTAGATTTGGTATTTCGCTTGACACTCCAGTATCCCTGTTTATGTATACTCTATTATCAGTCCCTGATTGGGAAAGCACTCTCTAGCCTGCAGTCCTGACTTCTGTTACCTTTCTCTCCCTAGTTATATGTTCCCAATAACTTGGTTTCTTTGCTAATTTCCTTCAATAAATACCAATGTATTTCTACACTTAAAACGTAAAGGGAAAAAGGGATGAACCCTGTGAAGTATGAAGCATGTTATGTGCAGCCGTCATCTCAGTTTTATTTAGGTTAAGTTGTACATGACTAGAATTCATCCATTAAAGAATGGCACACAGACTGTTTTCATAAATGATAAAATCAGTAGATGATAAAATAAAGAATGTGTTCCTGAGAGGTAGAGATACAGCTAAATATCATTAGCATAACAGTAGCATTGTTTACTGCTGTTTTGAATGCCAGCTGTCAGCAGACCTGTAAATATGAACAGTAAAGGAAATAAAATTGAGCCCTGTGGCACCATGCATGTCACTTTTGTAGGTCTTAGGTGAATTTTTCCTCAGAGGCAGTCCAGTGAGTATGACCTCAGAAGTAAGAGACAAAGCACTGAATAACTAGGAAGAAAGACCGTAATAGTAATTCAGGCACTCGAGATTACCTTGGCATTGTGTCAGAGGCTACTAAGAGATCGATGAGGACCAAGCCTGAATGTAGCATTTGCTGTCTTTAGCAAGAGTTTGTTGATTACTGTTAATGGAACAATCTCTGTGTTGTATGATCGAATGTAGGTTTGAGCATGGGACAGAAATTTTCCATGCTGTTTTGAGCAAATGTTTTCATGAGAATTGGAATAATTGACTCTAAGAATATATGGAAGTCCTTTCATCCTTAGTAGCAAAGCCTTCCATGTGAGCTGCTAAACCCCCTCACAAATACAAGAAAACTAACTCCAAGTATGCCATTTTGTTGAGAAATTAAAAACAATAAACTCCTGTAAGGCAGTCAAAAAATAAAAAGTTTTTAACAGAAAAGGCCTTTCCACAGTTTGGTACAATTGAGTTTATCTTTTATTGCCATGAAAGCTGAATCATACTGTCATTGCTCTTAGTTTTCCAGTCTGACTGAATAAGTACGGTTATAAACAAGGGTTGTAGTCATTCCCCTGTCATTGTACTCATGAGGCAGTGGAACAGTAGCACACAGAAATGTGTACAAAATGTCTGAGTGAAGCCCCGCTGCCCTTAAGTTTGGCATGAGCCTTTACTTTGGTTGGCATATACAATTAGTTGATTGCAGATGCGGTAAAAAAATGCTGCACCTTTAATAGCAATTTCCACAGGTTTAGATTCCTATAAAAGGCTGATAATATTTGATTGGCTTGTTGAGTGTCAGAGTATATTTGTTCCTGTGGACAAAGAGGCAACAAAATGAGTCTGGATATTGGTGGTCTTTTGCTAACCATATATGCATTTTCAATGCTGATTTTTTAGTGTGTGCTAAACAAAATACCATTATGAAGAATTCGCAAATTTTACTGTACATTCAACGATATCTAAAGAGCAGTTGGTGTTCACTCCTGTATTTTAGCTTCGTCAAGTCATTATAAGTTTATAATTTTGTTTTATTGGGTTATTTACCCCAGAATAACTGGAAAGTTTTCTTTCTGTATGATCAGCTAGACTTTGATCATCATGAGATGCTGTAGGTTGGTATTCTTTTATTTTATTTTTTAATATTGTTGACCAGTCAATGGACTGGTCAGGTATCCCATTGGCCAACACACAAAAGATTAAAACGTACATACAGTTTTACGTTTTAAGCATTAAGGTTTTCCAAACAAAAGCCTGGTGATTCAAGTAGTTGTTACTTACAAGATAGTACTTAATAATTCTGCCATTTTTCTTAATGTGCAAATACTGAACAGCTGTGTGAGGCATTCTTTATTTTATTGTTTGGTATTTTTCTGTAAAAAAAAAATATATATATATACATACATAAAGGAACTAGCACTACGAAAATATTAGGTAGATAAGCTTGACAAGCTCTCATATAGTGTATATAGTGATAGTACTAGGTGTCTAATTTTAAATCATACTGTACATATATACATATCTGAAAAATTATGGTAACGCTATTTTTCTTGTGATTTCTTTCTTGTACATCAACAGCTATAGTTAGGAAGAATAACAGATTTAGTAATGGTAAATATATATCATGCCCAGTGTCTATCTGCAAAGTTTTGCTGTGATCACTGAGTTGTCTGACAAGCCTTGATGAGTTATGCTTTCTGTCTTACTGTCGCAGTAGCCAGCTACTAGAGTCACCCTCAGACAGCTGCCACTGTCTGCACAGTTTTCAAGCCAAAGGGAGGAAATGGAAGTAGTTTGCCAGGTTTTTCTTCTGTATCGTGCGCACACATTTGTGGACAACTTACTCCTCAGTACACTGACCTTTCAAAAGTAACACATCAGTAACTATTTACATAGAAGAATGTTAGGCAAAGACACTGGGTTACAGTAGATTAGAGTGCTCTGGTTGTATGAACAGAAATGAGCCAAGACACCCTGCAAAAATGCTAGAACTGTTCCCATACCCACAATATTGCAATAGGTATATGGTCTGCATCTCCCTTAATGTAACAGTTGCCTGTATCTTGATTGTTTGCATGCTGATTTTTCATATGCATCTTGTCAGGCATTGTTTTTTTTTTTCCTTCTCTTTATTGTACAGTGAAAGGATTCATTACATTGTGTATGTATGGTACGTACTTTCTGTATCTCGTGGAGCTTTTTTACCCAAGCCTCTGTTGAAAAAGAGTTTTCCACCTAGCTAGACTTACTCGGTCAACACAAGCAATAAATGAATAAATTCACCATGTACGTCCTTCTGAAAACTCTAAAAACGTAGGTTTATTTTTCGTCTCCTGGAGTCCAGGATGTCTTCTCTGTAACTCTCACAATGACCCTACGATATTCTCCAGCATTATCCCTTCTCTGGACATTTTTCTCATCCTTAGGAAGCATGGCTATTTGAATGTGCTTTCATGGCATGGTGTAATTTGCTGTACTCTGTAGGACCCAGGTATGTATCTTAACTGAAATAATGTACCTTCATGCATCAGGAATGCCTAGCTGTCCTCTCACAGCTTGAGTATTGAAATTCACTGGCCACCAAATAAACTCTATAATCTTTTGATCCAAATGTGAAGAGGAGAGGTGTTCTGGTGGGCCTGTGCCTTTGGCTGCAGTCAAATATAACGTAGGAAAAAGATTCATTTTGCATGCTGCTGTGCATTTCTACTGAACTAGTATCACCAGAAACCTCACTTAGTGTGCTCATGTGCAACACGAGATCTCTCCAAAATTTAAGTGATCTGTCCTTGTATGATGAGAAAACTTGCATTCCTAAGTGTTGACATTGCTCACCATTTAAAACTGAAAGTTGAATGGACACCTTAAGTAATTCCAGCTGAGTTTATCCAATGCCTTTTTGGCAACTGCACTACATGGAGTGTGTCTATTAGTAATCCACCTAAAACACCAACAAAAAATTGTTAAACTGGAAAAAAAAAGTATTGAAGCAGTTGATCAAATTTATTAAAATACCCTACACCATGAGCACTATTGTTATCACAAATGATAATCTGAATTTCTCATTTGTAAGAACAAAAGTGTTCACAGTGTAGTGTATTTTAATACATTTCTTATTTCTATAATGCACTACAGTATAGTGTACTGTGGTGGTGGTGCTGCGGTAGAGTTGTCGCTTCACAATAAGACACTGTCTGGTTTGATTCTCAGCTAGAGCGTCTTCTGCGCGGAGACATGCGTGAATGGGTGTACCTTCGTTGAAGGTTGTGTGTCAGGGCTGGCAACTCGGCACGTACAAATCTACTGCCAATCATTAGCGGACCGGAGTTCCGCTGTGGTGACCCCTAACCGGGAAAAGCCGAAAGACACAACAACTACAGTACAGTGTGTTTTAATAAATTTGATTGACTTTACCTTCCAGTTTGTTTTTTTTTTTTTATTCTAAAAAATACATATTGGTCTCTCTGGATAGGCCTTGGCCAGAAGACATGTATACTAGTTTCCCAGGCCACAGTAAGGATTTTAAAATCGTTGCGTAGTAAGGAGAGGGTTGACTTGTATAAACTAAATTCCAAGGCTCATTTTTGATCTTCAGTACCCCTGCTCTGTTTTTTTTAACATATTTCCATGGGTGTGGGGGTGTGTGTGGGGGTATGAAATGTTCATCTTAGGCTCCCTGAAAAAAAAGTTTGTGTATTTATTGCAGCCACTTTTTCCTTATGCCTGTGCACGTCACTTCTATACCGGCAGGGCTTCTGCTTCAGAGACCTTGCCCATTTTCAGAGACTTAAGTACCTGCTGTGTCTTTTGAAGTGTGCTTCCCTTATTCTCATCTGCCAATATATTTAATGGTAAGCAGTACAGAAATTATTGGACTTTAGTGGGTTGTTCATCCATGGGTGCCACGTGTAGTGATTTTAAGTTTTTCTAAAAATATTATTGATTGCTTCTACCTGTAGAATGTTCTCCTCCCTTTTTATCCTGCAGGATGGCTAGAAGACCTACTATTGAAATGTTGCGACTTGCAATGCTGAGTCCTGAAACTCAAAAAGTAAATAAAAAAAAGACAGGAGAAGAATGAATATCAGGCATCTCTCTTTTTCTGTAAAGTTTTTTGCCACCGCTAACGTAGGGGCATGACCCAATAACCCCCAAACTTGTATATAGCATCTCTGATGGTGTCATACTTTGGAAAAAAGGGAGTATTCAGAGAAATAGTTATCTCAGAATTGGTATATGTATAAGTCTGGATTTTTGGTAATTCAGACTGCACATTTCGGAAGTTGGCATTTTGAGTTGCATTATTTCAAGTGGTCACCTGTTTAGAGACTGAGTTGACCCTTATCTTAAAGGCAATGATTGATTTTTGTTGGTGGCAGTGCAGTACATTGCCATCTGCGGCTTTTGGACTGCACCCAAGTATTTCAGTGAAGTATAGGCTTTATCGTGCCCCTCAGGACTTGACATTGCCTGTGTATTCCTGTCGTATCCAGTTGCCATTCTGTAGCCGGTAATCTCAGACTGCTTTGCTGATGACCCCAGCAACCTTAACCAGTCACGTAAATGTCCTTTTATGTCATCCCACAGAATGCAAGGTAGTGGGTTGGTGTTCCGATTTTTCTCCTTAATTTTTGCCTAGATTTCTGGTATTAGTTTTTCTGGATCGTGCTGCTCAGACATTATTGAGTCAGAAGTATCCACTCGAAGTGGAGACAGCTGTAACATTATCATGTATCATTTGTTAAGTATAGTTTACCTTGGTGTAGACCTTTGGCAGCAGCATGTAAGCCTGTCACTATGGTATTCTAAATCTTCACATTGCAGTCAAATAGGATTTAGTTTTAGAGTCCATGTCAGTAGCGGAAACAAAAAGTTGAAATCCCCAACTCATAACAGTCACCTCTGGTGCAGTCAGAGAATTTTGACATTGAAAGCGTGGTGGAATTTGGAGCTGCCACTATGGGGAAAATAAACAGAGCCCACAGTTTCTGACAGCCCTTCTAGCATAGTCTTGAAAGCCTGCACCCCCACACACACACACACACGCACATACACACTATTGTGTTTTGAAGTAGAAAAAGCCTTCAACTGGGTATCTTGGCTTTTTCTATTCAATGTTTTGCAAGTCATGCAGTTCCCCAGCCAGTTTATTTCATTAGTCCAGGTCATATATAGTTCATCAACAGCTAAGATATAAATAGGACGACGGCTGTCAAAAATTTCTCATTTGGTCCCAAGATAGAAAAACTGGTCTGGGCTAGACAGAATTTGCATTTCACAGGAACATGCATTTAATTGAAGGTCTTGATATGCACCCAGTAACTGTTTCAGATCATTCACCAATAATAAGTTAAATAAAAACACAGGGTAGTGAAATAAAAATGAGACACTGATGCTTTCCCACCTATCTGTTGAGAAGGGAGGAATTTAAGGAATGGGCAGTGGAAATTATTGAAGAGCTATTAGAGCAGATAAAAATTTCTTATGAAAATATACTGAGAGAGTGGGATAAATTTAAAGTGAAGTTTAAAAATGGGGTAGAAATAAGACGGAGAGAGAGATGGTCAAAAAGGGACAAGAATTATTTAGGGGTACTTACAAAGGTTAAATTATTTCAGAATATGGGGAATCTTACAGAACAATAAGGGGAGCAATTTCAGATTGCCAAACAGAAATTAAAGGATTACCTCGATAATATGTATGAGTTTAGAAAGACTGCTGGTTAAGCAACTGTTTTTTGATGGTAATGCTGGAGCACAAAAACTTTTAGCACAACGACTCAGGCATCAGAAAGTAGAAGGGGTTGTCACCAAGCATAGGGAGCCTACAGCAAGGAAGATAAGAAGAGATCCTGGAAAGGTACTAGAAACAACCTGGACAAACCTGGGCAATGAAGGCAGAGTATTTGAGGAAGCTGGAGGCAATGGAGGTGATATTTATGAGGATACACACTGTGAAACAAAGAAATGAGGATATCATACCAGAAGCCAAAGTAGTCTGTAAAGTCCTTGCTAATGAATCTTTGATATGCTGCATATACATTCAGCTCCCAGACTCCATCATAAATGCATATGTTTTTCATGTGTAGACAAGGCCCTCAAAGCTAGGAAACATGTAATTGCATTGATTTTTCGCTGCAAGCATTGCTTTTGGAGTTGATGGTCTACGTGCCCTTTCAATGTGAAAGTGTTCAAAATATTTTAGCAGAACAGCTATTATTTTACAAGTTGTGCTATTAAGTCTCAGCATCCTGTATTTAGGAAGTCTGAGTATACAAACATTAGTCCTCTTTTCTCTGTTCTTTACATCATAAATTTGTAAGAGATGGGACTGCAGCTGTTTGCTGAGAGACTCATTTTGAAATTCCCTTTTCTTTCAGTCAGCTGTTAGAAGATTCTGTCATCAGGTCTGCCAGCCAGGATTTGTGATGTACAAGCTGGGTAAACACACCCTTGTGTTGCACTAATCTTTTTTTTAGGTCAAGCAATGAGCATATTGTAACTGCATTGTCTGGTTGAAGTGCAACTTGATTTTCACTGGAGTTGTTAGTTGGCGTTAGCTTAGCCTTCTGTTCAGTAATCTCAGATGATACTGGCTGCTCAAAAGTTTTCTGCATATGTTTCTTCAGAATTAAACAATCTGTTATAGCAGATGCAACTTTTATTGCAGATTTTTGATCCATGTAAATATTTAATCAACATTGGGGAGGTGAACTGACCAATATTTTTGCAATGATTAAAACTGTAAAAAATAAAATGAAAAAACACAGAAAAAAACTATCAAATGTAGAAATAGCAATAAAAACAGCCAGGACTCAGACCAAACTCTTATTTATTACAATGGTTAAGTGCTTTTCATTTGTACATTGACAAACTTCATCAGACCATCCTTTCATTTGTTAAAAATCCCTTACGTAACCATTCCAAAGGAAGTGATGTCATTAATTAGGAATTCAAAACTTCATATTAATTTTTAAAGTTCCAAAGCTTCCTTTTAAATTGTCCCTATTACATATTATTAAAATCTGTTGACATAATGCTACTCCAAGTAAAAATACATTAAAAAGTCATCAAGCCTACCTACAGAAATGCCATAAAAATATAAAATGAAAACACGTGCATTTAAATATTTAAACACAATAAGATCATATGCACAAGAATACATATATATATATATATATATATATATATATATATATATATATATATATATATACCAACAATAAAAATAAGTCCAGCAGCTATCCTTATATTCTTATGTATGGCCCGGACTTAATGATTATTGTGCAATTACATGCTTTACTTAGCTAACAGAATGTAATTATTGTTTGTGTATGTATATATATGTGTGTGTGTGTATATCTGTATATATATATATATATATATATATATATATATATATATATATATATATATATATATATATATTTTTTTTTTTTTTGTGCATGTATTCTTGTGCATATGATCTTATTGCATTAAAATATTTAAATGCATGTGTTTTCATTTTATATTTTTATTTTTATGGTGTTTCTGTAGGTAGGCTTGATAACTTTTTAATGTATATTAACTTTGTATTAGTATTATGTCAAGAGATTTTAATAATATGTAATAGTGACAATTTAAAGGAAACTCTAACTTTCAAAAGTAATATGAAATTTTGAATTCCTAATTAATGACATCACTTCCTTTGGAATGGTTACTTAAGGGATTTTTAACAACTGAAAGGTTGGTCTGATGAAGTTTGTCAATGTATAAACGAAAAGCGCTTAACCATTGTAATAAGCAAGAGTTTGGTCTGAGTCCTGGCCGTTTTTATTGCAAAAAATAAAATGAGACAAGCTGTTCCTGCAGCTGCTTCCACTAAGCCACACAACATTACCAGATGTCAAGACAAGCTTCTTTTTTAAATACTGCTGTATCTTCAGAACGCTTTCTGTTTTGTAAGTCTAGCTCTTTTTACTGTACAGGCATTAAGAGTAAAGTAAAAATAAAATTTGTACTTGATCAGTTCTGGTACTGATTCTGTTTCATAAGCAGCTTTCATCAGAAAATGAATATCCGGTGGCTGTACACTATCTCTTATTGTGGAAAATGCACTCCTGTGCAACAGGTGTCTTAGAAGATACTGTCAGTCTTTGATTAGTAGTATGCTTAGAAGAAATCATCTGTATATTGCTGTTGAAAACTGCTACTGTGTTGGAGAGGCATAAAGCCCTGACTGTGTCCCAGAAGACCTGGGTTCAATTAGCATCTCAGGTGACTGACAGAATGGCAGGGGAGGGATAGGTGGTATGTGGGCATCTCTTGGCAACAGTCCTGGTGGAGGCCAGGGATGTCACTAGAAGAGGTGTGATCAGCAGTTAACAGTGGGCCTAGCTGAACTGCCATGAAATTGGGGCAATACAGTGCAAGCCCACATTGCATGCCCAGTCAGGGACCATACCATGCTGCCACAAAAGGAGGGGGAAAAAGAGGGTTGGCCTAGTAAGACAACACTCTGAATAGAAGCTCAGAAGTGCCAAGTTTTGTTGTCTTTGATCCATGACTAGCCCTAGCAGTTACCAGAATAAGTCTAGGGGTGAGGCATGGAGTGGCTGCTAGACCCAGCTCAGATGTGGCACAAGTGCCAGGCTAGTAAAAATGATGGCAGGGTGGGATGAAAACAAAACAAAAAAATCTTTGTTCCTTTTCCACATCCTATTCTGTTTAAATAGTACATTTCACAAAGGTAACAAACCATCTTATGAATATGTTTAACATAATTTCTTGTATTGAATGACAGGAATTTGCTGTTGAAGGTTCTGCAGTTGGCTCCCTTCCAGATGTGTCAGCTTCTTCGCTGTCTTCATATCGTCGTGCTAAATCTCTTGATAGGAAAGCTACTGAGTCTTCGATGACAGTAAGATATTTTTTCTCAGTTTTCATGCTGATTGGTGTCACTCTCACAGTTGTTTGCTTTGTAATAAACAATTTGCATGTTACAGCGGACTGGAATAGATACTGCCCGGAAGGAGAGAGAAGTTTATAATGTTTTCAAGGAGAAATCAAGTGAATGTGTTTGTCTTGCTGGTAAAGAATTCCGAAGTTGGAAATACCCAGCTTAAGTTACAGAAAGTCAGGGTTTGAAGACTGAGATGATGTAGAGGAAGTCAGAGGTTAATGAAAGCACAGACTATTGGTAAAGGGGCCTTCAGGCATCCAGAAGTAACAGATTTCACTAAGCTGGAAATGTACCACCTCATGATTGCTCTTACCAAGGCCATTATCACCTGCACTGATGCAGTAATTTGTAGATGATATTTCCATTGTACAGATACTGTGTTTCAATGTTCCACTCTCAACCATAGAAACAAATTTTATACTCCCATTTCTGTGACTTCCTGGAATCTTGTATTGGTCAAGTGTTACAAAAACAGTCATTTCCCTTAGGAAAACAATATGGATAATATGAAGTGGGATGTTGGCTCTCAGCTGATCTTAATTGTATCACTGTCTCCTTTAAGATGTTTGAAGATTATTGTATGACATATGTGTCATCTTTAGGCATTTTAAATTCCTGCCTGTTATGTAGGTAAAGCTATCAGGAAGCTGGCTTGCATGACAGAATTTATATGTATTTATATACCATATGAAATCTGTGTATTATATTGGGCAAAATCCTTTATGCTAGCATTCCAGGTAGTGAATGAATAAACATTAAATAAAAATAAATAAATAAAATTAAATATTGAGCTGCAGGTAAAGTTGCAGCTGTGTGACCAGTAGAAATATGAAGTAGAAGATTACCAGTGACAAATGCTATTAGAAGATGTCCAATAATCAGATTAAATGAAAGCATTAGGTATAAGCCCATTTTAAATAAAAGGTGTGGTCATTATGAAAATATCAGCTACAAGTCTGTTTAAATAAGTAACATGTAATAGTTACTTATGTGTCTGTGATACCATTCAAAATGCGTACCTCTGTCAGCCATGTGGTTTGATCTGAGAAAGTACTATTAAGTATGAAAGCACTCATCACTTGTTGGATTTGTTATATCTATAATTTTTATTTAATTTATTTATTGTTTTACCATATATTTATCCAGTATAATGTTTAATGTACTAAAAAAACAAGTTTTTGTGAGTTTTGAGGTGTCTTCAGGTTTGTGTTTTGATATGTAGTGTAACTTGTTCAGCTTATTACAAACTATGAGGAGTATGTCTAATGGTACAGCAGCACATAGTATGATTATGCCCTTGTTGATACAGGCTCAGAAGCGAAAGTAGAGTTTTTGTACTTAGCCAGGATGGAGATGTATATGAAGGTGGTGTCCTACACTTTGTCGACCCAGTGGGGCTTGAGGTGGTCAGTGATGCTAGACACCAGAAATAAAAACCCCTTTGCACAGGTGCATTAGCAGAGATGTGAATATGGTGTTGCACGAGAAGTTTGCTTTCTCATTGCACAATTGTATGCTTGGTGGGGGAGGCCTAAAGAGGGAAAATGCCATATCCGAGTGATAGTGCTGCAAGGTATTCACACTGGAAAGTTCACATAAGTTAGGGGTGAGAGACAGAGTAACCCTTGAAAAGGCACCAGAAGATGGACAAGGAGGTGTATGAAGTACTGTCTTAAAAAATTAAGGATTCAAAAATGAGAGATATGGTTGGAGGATGAAATTTATAGTTATGGACAAAGAGAGGATCTGCTTTAGTACTTCAGTTGCCAACTACTTTAGTTCTAACAGTTTGCTACCAGTTACATGCAAGGGCATATACTTTCAGTTGGCAAGTTTAGAAAAGTGTTTTTTATTGGGGGAGTGTCCGATGTACCCCCTGTTACGAGGCCCCTGCACTAATACTCCTAGTTTCTAAACGTAGTGTCTCTAAGGTCGTACCATATCAAGAGAAAGTATATTTCAGATAAAGTCTGAGTATTCAGGACTTCCATACTCAAATACAGTATTAATTCAAGTCTCTTGCACTCAAATGCACAAATGAGCATTCTACTGTAAACAAGTGGGGCATAAGCAGGTGGAATGTGATCAAGTAAAACGCAACCCAAGGAGAAAAGGAAGGCCAGGAATGCTTAGTTCGGGGAGCATATAAGGAGGATGCTTTTCCAGGAGATAGCTTAAACATGGAAAGAAAAACAAAGAAATGTTAAGTCAAGTTATCCACCCTGTCAAATAGAAATTTCCGTGAAATAAAAGGTTTATGACTTGCAAGCAGCTATAAGCTGATGCTGGAGTCAGCAAATAGCCAGTTTACATTTCTGGTCTGTACATTGTAACACTATAATTCACATGCATATTGCACTATGTTCCAGAAGTTCTTGTTTCACAATAGCATGTTGTAGTACCTCATATAGTATATTACTGCTGTGCTGGTGCTTTTTATATCGTTTTCCAGATATTAGGAAAGAAACTAACATAAAAAACAGTGTTTATCTCATGTAAGGAGCATTTGGCCCTCTTAGTTTATCTTTTTCCCCTACCTAGTTGCAAAATCTACTGCCTTGTAAGGTAGTGCACTGCTTGTTTTTGTATCCCACTAGAATTGCTTTATGCTCATTCATATATTCCTGAATCCTGATACTATTTTTGATTATTTATGTATTTATTGACATTTGATTACTGGTCAGTTAGACGTTGCCCGTTCGATTCTCAGTTAGAGCGTCTTCTGTGTGGCGACATGCGTGAATGGACGTTCCTTCGTTGAATGTTGTGCGTTAGGCCCGGCAAGCCAGCACGTAAAAATCTACTGCTAATCATTAGCGGATCGGAGTTCCGCTGTGGCGACCCCTAACTGGGAAAAGCCGAAAGACACAAACAAATTGACATTTGATTACTGGTGACCTCGTCACCCCTACTGTACTCCCCTTACAAAACACACCATTGCACAGCCCTTAGACAACTAAACTGGCTAGAACTTTCTCAACTCCTCCAATACAAGCAACTAACCTTCACCCATAAAATACTCCATGAACCAGATAAAACCCCAGCCCTTCAAGATCTTGTACAACCATACACCACTACTAGAACACTCCGTTCCAGTAACAAACATCTAGATAAATCCACCAAAGCTAACAACTCAGCTGGAGAAACCTTATTCTCTAACATCATTCCTAAAATATGGAGTAAACTACCCACTTCCATCACTTTCATCTGCACCATAGTATAATAAAAAAAAACTAATATTTATTCACTTAGAAAAATCCTGGCTTTGCTCTTGCTTACCCACCTGACTAACTCTACATTCTCCACTTTTTATACACACCCTCTGACTTTCTTTAGGTCTACACTTTACACTACTATCCTGTTATGCCTTCTTCCTTCCCTATGTAAACTTTTTTACCTCACATCATTTCAAGTCTTCCTCAAAAATATACTGTGCTTTCTAATGTATGTATGCTAGTCTAGTTTGTATAATACCATATACTGTTTGATGTACAAATTTTGTTAAAATTGCTAAGGTGTCATCTCTTTTGGTTATTTATATTTGCAATGTGTACTTTCATTGTTGACCTGTACTCTGTCATTTTCTTGTGGTATAATGTTTGTTTTTCATATTGTTGGAGCATTAGCATTCTTCCCCGGGCCTCCGCTGAAAATGGACCTGTGTCCAGTCGGACTTTCCCGGTAAACAAATGTTAAATAAAAGTCCGACAGGGTTAGGAGCCCTATTTTCAATGGGTACATGGGGAGAAAAGCTCCAAAGTATTGCAAAAACATTTTAAGAACAATAATTTTATAATCTTTAAAAAAATACAAAAATTGTACAGTTTAAATAATTATACCAAATTAGATGTAATTAGGAAACATTGCTCAAGAATAGATACAACTTCTATGGCATTCATTTAATGTTTAGAGAAATTAAAGTGAGTTAATGTAATACAAGCAGGTATTAAAATATGAAGTGAGAGAAAAACAAGGTTGTGGCATGTTTAGATAGGGGATTGAAAATGATTGAAGTAATGAGGTGAGTGAAGAAGGGGGTAAAGAGGTGTAAAGTATGAATAGGTATTTGTTCATATTTAGGGATATAATTTATCCTGGGGTTGGGCAAGGACAGAACCTGATTTTGGCTTGGAATTCTTTGAGAATGATTTTAAAGGGCTAGGGAGTGAAGGTATTGACCTGATGGCTACAGGCGTTAGCAGGGTGCTATGAGTACAGATCATGCCTAGCAGATTTGATAGGTTTGTGGCGAGAGAAAGGAGTTTTTGGTCATTGGTTGGTAATGATGGAGTGGGAACATAGCTGTGTAGAATATTTAGGGCTGGACAAGCAGATGGATGCTTGATAATTTTATAGGTAGTAAGAAGCTGTGTATATGTTAGTTGATGGGGCAGTTCTAACCAGCTTAGGTTATTTAGTGGTATATAGGAGCTGGCTGTGAAATGGGTATTTGCTGCAAAGTTAGCTACTTTATTATAGCATTGCTCAAGTTTTGCTTTTTTGTGATGCCTGATTGCCTGGAGGTTAGTAAGGATGGGAGTGCATAAAGTAATGAGGGGAAGGAGGTAACTAGTGGCAAGTGTAGTTTTTGTTGCATTACTGAAAACGTTTTTGGCTGTGTAAAGCATCCCTAGTTTTTGATGTTTTTTTAATGCAATTTTGTATATGCAGGACAAATTTAAGATTATCATCTACTATCATCCCTAATAATTTGATAGGAGAAGTGACTAAAGTGGTTGTATTGTTAAGAGAGAGGATTTTGTTTTATTTTTTTCATGAGAGAGGGGTTTTTTTGGTTGGGAGGGATAGCAGTTTACATTTTTTGGGGTGGGGGACTTGAGTATGAGCTGAAGTTACAAAGCTGTGTTTCAGTGGCTGTTAAAGCTTTCTAAGTATTTTTTTGGAGCTGTACTAGGTTGTTTGATGTGCATATGAGTGTGGAGTCACCTGCATATTGTTTTTGGGAGGCCTGTGTATTTGTAGAGAGTTTTTTTTGAGAATGTTAAAGAGGAGGGGAGCAAGGATACAGCCTTCTGTTCAACTAGTGGTGTCTGGGGGTTATGGAGAGAGGGTGGAGTTACATTTTAATGACTGATAGCTATTGTACAAGTAGTTTTTGAACATTAGAAGGGTGGGCTAAAATAGACTTAGAAATAAGGAGGAGATTAGTTTATTGTTATCTCTAGCTTTATTTGACAGTATCTATAAAGGTTAGAAGTACAGTGTTAAGAGCGGAAGACGTGTTGTTTGGGGGAATAGGAGTTCTGTATACAACTTATGCAGGAATATTCTGCCATATATTTATGGCCCTGTGTGACAAAATCTTTCTTACATTGCTTTTTAACTATCTCCCCACCACCTTTAAAGTGTGCCCTTTTAACCTTGTATAGTTCCTCTCCTGAAAGATGCTGCATCTTTCATGTCCCTCTTAAGTTTCTTCCTCTTTCATTTTCTCCAAGGGTTTACATATTGAATTTGTTTAGTCTGTCTTCACTGATGATCTGATAAAGGCCTTATTTCATTTTTATTGCTCGCTCATGCACATCCTCCATTTTGTCAATGTATTTGCATTGCTAAGCTGTCCAGAGTTGTTTGCTTCATGTATGTATTCTCTATGTCTACATAGGGAAAGTAAAAACTTCTCATTTTCTGCTGGCCATCCTTCTACTCCATCCTCAAATCCCCTTGTTTTCTTTAATGCCTTATTGCATATGCAGCCTGCTTTCTGATCTTATGTAACTGCATCTGTAAAGTCCATTTTTGTCTTTGTTGTCATTATGTACCTTCATTCTGTAGTCTCTCTGCTTTTGTTACCTAGGTGCAGTATGTTACACTTGTTTGAGGATCGTAAATGATATCTACACCACAAAACTGTTGCATTGTTGACTGTAATTTTGCAGAATATTTTTTTCATTCTAACCTCTACTTTCTGTATCAGACCTGTTGCAGACTTGTAAACCCTGTTGAAGATTTTTTATCTCCTCTTCAGAGGTGTCTAGTACTGCGCCAGGACTAGCCACCCAGTGGTGTAAACCTAGGCTCAAGATGGTTGTCACTGAAAAAGTGACACCCCCACCCCATGTGCAAAATGGAAAAAGGGGTTGTGGATGGATGGATTCAGAGGTATCTAGTTCTCACCATTAGCCAGACTCGTCTGAGGTGGGGATTTTGGCTACCCAAAGTTTCTGCTTTTCCTTTCCTCTTTTGTACCTCAGGCACCTCATCTTACTTTATTGTATTTATTGCAGTATCTGTTAAAGTCTAAAACCAGAAGCCAGCCATGCTATGGAAATAATCACTTCCTTTGTAAATCCTAATATACTTCCTTGTTTTTCTAGTGTGCATCATGGGAGATATTGAAAACATTGTTTTAATCCACAGGAATAATGTCAGAGAAACGGATAACACAAGTTGTGTGGTTTCTTGGAATTGTGACCCAACAATTGCTCTTGCCCTGTTGCATTGAACAGCCCAACAGAGTTCTTCTGGCTTCACATCATTTTCACTGTCCGCATATGACATTCTTGGTGGAATATTTCCTGGTTATACGACTAAACTATTCACTTTAAAAATTTATTTGCAACATTAAAAATCTAGCTGTTTAACAGTCACATCTTTCCTTCTATCTCTGTCTTAAGTAAAAAATTGACATTAGCCATACCCATAATGTTGTTTGCTCAGAGCATATGTCATCACCTGTGTTCCTTCTTTTTTTAAAGAAAATGGTCCCCTTACTTAATTTTTCCCAGAAACCTTCAGTCTTCCTGTTCATTGGACCTTCTTCTCCATCTTTACTTTCTTAACTCAATATGGCCTTGAGATTTGTGTGCTGATCTCCATATTACACTAGTAATCGGTGATTCTATCATCAGGCACACAGACGTCCCACTCACTAGACTGAACAAGAAGGTTACTGTAAGCTGCCTGTCGGGTGCCAGAATCCGCCACATAACACATGCACTCAGGTCACTCCACAACAAGTACAAATATGACTCTGTCATTCTACATGTTGGCGTAAATGACCTGAGACGTACCTCCCTGGACTACATGAAAAGAGACATGGAGGAGCTCTCTGACCATGTAGCCCAGGCTGGTATCACTCTGACTCTGAGTAGCATCCTGCCCTCACCCAAAATGATGCCAGCATACGAAGAAAAAATTATCAGTTTCAACAATTGGTTAAACTACTGGTGTCATTCAAAGGGGATCCGGTACTTGTCAGCCTGGGGCGACATGCTTGACAAGCCACATTGCTTTGCCAGAGACTGCTTGCACCTGTCGCCCCTGGGCTTTCGAATACTGGCCAAGACTCTTGCCGCCCCAATACTGCCTTTTTTAGGCAAAGCTCAAAAGACAAACCCGCCTCCATAAACAACAATAATAAACAAAAACTGAGGGTAATGCTGCTCAACTCCAGAAGTCTAAACCTCAAAATGCATGCACTCAAGGCTCTCCTTAGTATGGAAGAAATCGACGTATGTCCAGTGACAGAAACCTGGTTCAAGGCTCCAGAGAGCACCTCAGCACTACCAGGCTATAACTCCTACCATACCTTTAGGTCCCAAAACCAGGACCGGAACACAAAAGGAAGGGGGTGTGTCCATATTCATGAAGAACACCCACACCTCCAGGTTAGTAGCACAGCATGTGGAATCTGAGACCATCCAAGTGCAATTGACAGCGGGTAAATTAACTGCTCAATTTATAGCTTGCTACAGATCTCCCACCTTGTCTCAGGACCCTCACACAGCATTTCTGAGAACATTAGAAAGTATGAAGATTCTACCCAACACCATGCTACTGGGTGACTTCAACTATCCAAACATTGACTGGGAAAACAAAGCTCAAACGCCCTAGCCCAATGCTTCCTTGAGTTTATAAACTCAAATGCCCTTGAACAGCTGGTCACCACTCCCACAAGAGGTGACAACGTACTGGACCTAGTCATCACCAACATGGGGAACCTATGTTCTACACCTGAGGTAAACTCGTCATTGGTAAGATCAGATCACAGTGTAATCACACTGGACACCCCCCCCCCCCCCAGTCAAGGAAATCAAGGTAAAAAAACTTCTCTAAAGCCAACTTCACACTCCTCAAGACCGAGGTGGGAAGTTTCAAAGCTCCCAATCAAATGGAAAATGATGACCCATCGGCAGAATCCTTTACAAGTGCATTCTATGAACACCTTCAAGAATGCATGGACCGAGCCATCCCAAGTAAAACCAAGACCAACTCCTCAAAAAAGAGGAAGCCAGTCTGGTGGACCCTGGCCATAAATAAACTTTACAGCAGAAGGAGGAAACTCCTGCAAGATAAAACAAAATCCCAAAATAAGAAGGCATCTTTGATTAACATCAGTAAAAAACTGCACTCCCTCATTAAATCATCCAAGGCCAACTTCGAAAGAAAAATAGCCAATGACTCTAAGGATAACCACAAGGCCTTCTTTAACTATGTCAAGAGTCTAGGGGCAAACTCTCAGATATGCTCCGAGCTAGTGCATAATGGCCATAAATACACTGTACCAACCGACATTGCCAACATCCTGGCTGACAAGTTCAGTGAAAACTTCACCCCCCCCCCTCCAACAAAGGGGCTAGCACCCATCCTGGAAGAATGTGACGCTCCAGATATCTCAGACACACAAGTAAAGACAGCTCTTGCAAAGGCCAAAAACACAGCATCAGTGGGACCAGATGCTATCCCAGGTTGTGTCTTACACGAGCTTCAAAATGAACTAATCCGCCATCTCATATCACTATTCATACTCAGCCTCTCTACAGGCTATATACCCAAAGAATGGCGTACAGCAATAGTCGTACCACTCCACAAAGGTGGTGCCACAACTTACCCTGGAAACTATCGCCCTATAAGCTTGACTAGCTTGGTCTGCAAATCCATGGAACATATTATCATGGAGCTCATTAACAGGGACATTGGGAACCTCCAGACACTGGACCCCACCCAGTTCGGCTTTGGTAAAGGCAGATCTTGCCTCCTGAACTTGGTCAACTTCTTTGAAACAGTCACCAAGGCCATAGATGAAGGGAAGGTGGTCCACACAGCATATCTGGACATCACTAAGGTGTTCAACACCATCCGACACTCAGGAATCCTAGACAAACTCACCAGCTTAAATATCAACCCCCATGTCACGAGATGGGTTGCCAATTGGCTCTCAGACAGAACCCACATGGTAAGAGTGGCAGGCGCCATGTCCGACTCTAAACCAGTCACAAGCAGAGTCCCACAGGGCTCAGTCCTGGGACCCCTCCTGTTCAGTATATATTTCTCCGAAATACAGGCAAAGGCTGAGGGACTGTGGCTAACCAAGTTCACAGATGACTGTAAATTGGGTGCAATAATTGACTCTCCAGCTGACACAGACATCCTGCCAAAGGGTCTCACAGAGACAAACACCTGGTGTCAAAGTCACGGCCTCAAGCTAAATGCCAAAAAATGCATAATAATCCCATTTGGAAAAAACAAAGTACCTACAAACTACCACATAGATGGGAATCCACTAAATACAGAAGAAGTAATTAGGAACCTGGGTACCCAAGTAGATAGCATGCTCTGATTTGATAACCACATAGCCAAAATGGTCAGGAAATCCTTCTATGTGGCACACCTGATCACAAAGGGTTTCTCATACAGATCCAAGGAGGTGATTGTGCCCCTTTACTCCTCACTCATTAGGCCCATAATAGAGTACATTGCCCCATTTGGGATGTACCTCACTAGACACCTGCAACAACTAGAAAGACTACAGAAGTACCTCACTAAGAGGATTAAGGGCCTTAAACAATTACCCTATGAAGCACGACTAAAAAAGCTCTAGCTCTTCTCAGTCGCTTACCGTCTGCTCAGAGGTGACCTATGCCTGACCTATAGGGCCATGTCAAACCCTGAACTAATGGACATGCTTCACCTAAAAAAAAAAATGAGATCCCTCATAACCACTCGTTCTATCAACTTGAACCTATGTACAACAATAAACAGGACATGCTGGAGGGACAGATTCCTGTCCCAGCGACTCCCCTCACTCTGGAATAGAATCCCAATCCATATTCGACAGAGCTCCTCTCTGACCCTCTTCAAGAGAAATCTTGATGAGTGGATGGGTAATCGTAAGTTCTACCTGGGATCACTTCAGGAGCCCTGTTGACAGAGGCCCAGGTTACTAATCTAGTGGGGAGGCGACAGCCATCACTCTGTGGCTAGGCTTATAAATGCCATGGGCAGATAGCCTAGTACTTACCTATGAAACCTATAAAGGACAGTCGTATCCAAAACAGAATTTTTAATCGTATCTTGAACTTTTCTGCATGCTGTTTTCCCTGCCTTACTGTAAGTGATTATTATTTTCTGATTTGTTATAACAGGAAATTGTCCTGATGAGGGCTGATATACTGTGATTTAATTTTATAAATGAAGTTTGCATGTCGATGATGTAATTTTGTAAGAAGTCAGTGAGCCCTGTGATGACAGTATCATTTACTGTAATCCTCCCTATCTACCTGTTTACAGAGAGGGTATTGTGATTTTTCTACTTTTTTGATTGTTAGCATCAGCCTATCTTATTTTGCTTCCTTTGATTTTATCATTGGACATGTGTTATGCAACATTTTATGAAAGATTTGAATGTTAGACTTGAAAATGTAGCTATTTTTTTCAAACTCAAAACTGATAGTGTCACATTTGTATGCTAAGGTGCTACAATCTTGACGTCTGAGTTTTTTGGATGTACTTAGTTTGAGCTGGCTAATATTAATCTCTAACAGAATTTTATTGATCCTGTACATAGAATTACTGTTTTTGATGCAGCTGTTCCTCCCTAAACTTTCAGTGACTGTCTCAGCCAAACCTTATATAGAATGCAGCTGATGCTGTCACCACTGCCAAAAAAATATGTAGTTATATAGAAAATAGTGCATAGAGACACTGCAAAGTCAAACGTTAACAGAAAACAAGAAAAACATGTATGGAAATATTTTCTTCTATGTTACAAACTTGAGATTTGATTGGGCAGGCAGTTTGTGATAAGGAAAAAACATGTGGGCAAAGTTTGAGTTTTCTTGTTCATGTACATTTGGAAGCAAAATTTAAAGTATTTATTTCTATTCAAGCTTTGAAATGTAGCTCCAAGTGACAGTCTTAACTGAGGTGTAATTTTAAGTCATCTGCAACTGTTAGTATATATTCAAGTATGTAAGTTTAAAAGTTTGCATTGATCCTGTTGCTAGAATCGGTGACATTAACCTTCTTAATCTGTTAATCTCATGGCAATACATTGTTGAGATGCATCTTTCCTCCATGGTTTAATGTCTCCACGTGTTATCGATTTCAAATGCCAAGATGGGAATTGACCCCATTCCTCGCTCAGGGTACAATTAGAGATCATGAAATTAATATCGTTTCAGTCTTTGAAATTTTAGCGAAGAGTGGTCTTATCAGCACCCACAACGTGCTCAGAATGTGCAATTTTGTGGTTTAGTTTCTACAAGTCTTTTGGGTTTCTAATACCATGATGGGAATGGATCTCATTCCTAAGTTTGGGTATAAAGATATATGATACAAGATTCATGAAATTAGCATGGTTTCCGTCTTGGAAGTTAGCCAGAACTTCTCTTTGCAGCAACTGCAATGTGCCCATAATTAACTCATCCTGCAATTTGAATGGCTTTACACATATTGATAACATATCTAAATATCACTAGATTCTTTATTAGACCCATTGCTTCTTTTGGAACTGTGTCTGGGTTATCTTTTTTCGACATTACTCTCATTTCTATCTGTAGATCCTGGTATTTGTGACTTTACCAAGGTGTGCCACAGTTTCAAATTGTATTTTTTTTTTTTTTTTTTTTTTTTTTTTTTTATTACAGAATCCATATTGTTTTCCCCTACATGTTCAGTGGACTTTGTAAATCAGGTGTACATAGTCCCCTATTATTAACTTTTCATCTTTTACTTTCAACTCCTCTGCTTAACGGTTGCTACATCAAATCCTGACCAACATGAGGTTGTGTTTCAGGAGCTCTCTCTATACTTGCCACAATATTTATGGCTTTTCCTCATTTCTTTCATTTTTATCTGATGTTTCTCCTTATATTCTCTCTTGTTTTTTTTGCACATCCAGTTGCTGTCTGATTTTTTTCTACTTTGGTTTGATTTCCATAACTACTTGACACTGGAATGCTTTTCCTAAACTAAACAGAGAGATCATCTTATCCTTCCTCTCCTCATATTTTAAAACTTTCACTATGTTTGGATCTGATGAGGTCAGCAGATGTGTATGCAGCCCACAACTGCAGAATTGTACATGTAATCAGTTTTGAGGAGATCCATGCCTCCTTCAGATGAAGGAATATATAATCTTGGTATACAATGATTTTTATATATCTGCATGAAACATCTTGTTTTCCTGTCCAACTGATCCAGTACCTTTTGGGCCCAGTCATTCGTACCAAAACTGTAAGTTAGAACAGGAAGAGCAAATTTGTTTATAGGTTCGACTTCATTCTTAGATGTCAAGGCTGTTTTCAATATTAAATTTAGTCGTCTGAAGTATTTCTTACCGAGATTTATTCACATTTGTTCATTTTTTATTGCAGTCCCTCCTGCTTAAGTTCCTTTATATCACATTCCTGTCCCAGATTGATATTTTCTTGACACTGCAACTTTCCTGCTTTAAACGTTGCTTTTGAATATTTATCAAGACCAAATTAAATTCTTCTATCAATTGAGAAAGCTTTAACCATTTTCGATTGTGTTTTCAACTTCTCATCTGACGAATTATACAATTTTAGGTCTTCCACAGAAAGTAGATGAGAAATCTTTAAGCAAGGTTGTTTATTGGGAGGCAAATTGTAACCATGACCTTGTCTGTTAAGTAAACAACTTAATTGGTTAAGGGCAAGACAAAACAACAGTGGTGACAAAGAATCACTTTGTCATGGCTTGACAGCAAAGTGGTTTGCCACTGCTTCATGGTCACTATAGTGTAGTTGATCAATGTAGGGTATATCTTGTACATCTGTAAACACTTCATCCACGAATATGGAATGCTGTCAAATGCTTTTTTGTAATCTATCCATGCCATACTTAAATTCTTCCCCTTTTTGCAATTCTACATTATGACTTTATTTAACAGTAAATGATTCTTTGTTCCTTATGACTTTATTTTGTTACCCTTCTGTTCTGTTGCCATGACATAATTATCTACTAAATGATTATAAACTCTGTTGGTAGCCATTCCACTATACAGTTTATACGTTGTCAGAAGGAAAGTTATTGGTCGGTAGTTTTTAGGCTAGCTTGCAGGTTCATTATTAAGGAGGAGGAGTATTGTTTTTCATGTTGTTAACCAGGTTGGTGTCTGTTCAGGATGTGCATGTAACTATTTCTTACTCAGGACTACATCTTCTTGTAAGATGTTAATACGTTTAGCCAGAAGTTAGGTACTGCATCTGGGCCTAGGGTTTTCCAATTAGGAGCTTTTCTTAATTTTGTTTCGATTTCTCTGGCTGTTACTTCATCCCACATCATATCCTGTACATTTGAACTTCTTAATGTTTCTTTTACTTCTATCCATTCAGCATCTTTGTTATGTTCCACAAGATCTTCATAGATATTTGTTCCTCAGGGCTCTATCCTGGTTGCTCTCCTATTTAATATATTTGTTAATGATCTCCACTCACTATGCTGTTTTAGTTTAGTATGCAGACAACTCAACATTAATATGTAAGGCATCAACAAATAAATAAGTTCCAAGACAGTACCTAAAAATGTTTTTCCTCTCTAGAAACCTGGCTCAAAGAATCAAACCGGATACTCAACCCCCAAGATAACTAAGATTTGATGTTTTTCTCTTCATTTCATTAACCTGCAGGTAGTTTATATATATATATATATATATATATATATATATATATATATATATATACATATATATATGTATATGTATATATATATACACACACACACACACACACACACACACACACACACACACACAGCTTGAGCTTCCTGACTTGAGCTCCTCCCTGAACCCACAACGCCCCGCTCTCCCAACGTACCTCCGATCTCATTTGCCATGCTTAGCATCAGCAGTGAGTTACTGTAGCTGTGAGCTTCTCTCCATAGACACAAATTGCGACGAAGGAGAAGGGTCCCCAAAGTCACCACCCGAGGAGGTCTCCTTTGGAGACATTTTAGAAATCCTATGCCAGAGGAGTGGTTGGTCAGCCCAGAACCCTTTCCTGGAGGAATTGGTGTGGGAGGCTTTTGGATCTGGCCCATCTACCTCCTGGGTGTTCCCCCCCAGCCAACCCACTGATCCAGCTGGTGTCATCCACGACTTGGAAGCAACTGGACACAGTAGAGCCAATTTCATAATGAGCTGGGAAGATTCTCAGTGCCCCCATAGATTAGTTGTTTTGGACCAAGGGTATTCCTGTAGATGACATGGTTGTTGTGGAAGCCACCAAGAGGGAGCTTGCACAGAAAGCTCCTGTGTCCATTCCCTGAATAGAGAATCCTGGGTATTGGACAGACTTAGCAAAAGAGTTTACGCCTCTTCCAGATTCACCTTGAGGGAGTTAAACTATTTGTCTGACTTTGAGGCTACAAAGGGACTTAGTAAAGGAACTTTCTAACTTAACCCCAGGATCAGATGACCGCTGAGGATCAGAAAACCTTTTCCTCCAGACTGGCCACCCTGCGGTTATAACCAGTGCTTTTATGAGATTGATTTCCCATGCTGAAGAGGGTACCTCAAGGGCTGCTGGTTCAGGCATTCCATGAGGCGTCATGCCTGGATGAGGCTGTGTGATTTTGTGGAGCCTTTCAAGCAAGTCTTTATTAATGCCCCCTTTGATGGCTCCACGTTGTTTGTACCAAGTGTTCGTGAGACTCTCTCCCGAAATGAGAAGGATGGAAAGACTCTGCTGTCAGAATAAGTTTCCCCCACCGAGTTCAGGTTTGTAAAAGGCAGACCATGTCTCCTAAACCTGACAGACTTCTTTGAAGCAGTCACCAAAGCCGTAGACGAGGGTAAGGTGGTTCACACAGCCTATCTAGATCTTGCCAAGGCTTTCGACACCATCTGGAATTATAGATAAACTCACTAAACTAGTTATAAATCCCTATGTCACAATATGGGTTGCCAACTGGCTCACTGACAGAACCCACACTGTGAAAGTAGCAGAATCCAGATATGACTTCAGACCAGTGACAAGTGGAGTACCACAGGGTTCAGTCTTGGGTCCTCTCCTGTTTGGTATCTACTTCTCTGAAGTACAGGCTAGCACAGAAGGCCTTTGGTTAATGAAGTTCGCAGATGACTGCAAACTAGGAGCCATAATTGAAACTCCTAACGATGTGGACATCCCACAAAAGGGCCTCACTGAGACATCGAAAATAGAAATACCCAGTTGTTGATCAAGGAACCACAAAGCAAAGATATGTTTAAAGTCACAAAAAGCAGAGGTTCCAGGTGTGGCTCACAAAAATGGTAAATGATCCTTAGAAAACTAGAAAAATCTTTTATTCTATAAAACAGGTAAGCGCTTTCACGGATCAAAACCACTTCATCAGACCATATTAAAATCACAAGAATAACTGGCAAGTATTTAAAACACAAACCAACCAATCAAATGTAGCTGTAAAAGGAGGGAAAAAGAAAATTCACTGAGTATATAATACATGGCAATTCAAATGTGACTAAAGCATTTCAAGACAGAAAATATATCAGCAACATTAAAATCAGTGGTATAAAACACAGGATGCAGAACATATCCATATATATCTGAAAAAAGCTAGTGCTCTGAGTACAAATGTACAATCCTATAGAAAAACATATTGATGACTATGCTAATGCTAAACCCATGCTGTGCATGTATATACATATATATATATATATATATGGTTCTACCTCACATAAACGAAACACCACAACACCGACAACGCAATCACCGACACCACATAACCGACAGTACAAAAACACGAAATCCCACATGCCCGACAACGAAATAACCGACGGTACACAAACACGAAACCTCATACACTTCACACACCACAATCAACAACCAAAACACATTCCCCGTCCAAAAACCACATACACAACACAAGCACACCAAAATCCCTACAAACCCACACTAAACCACACATACACAACTACCTACAACCCTGACCCAAACCCTAACCCTAAGGTCCGTCACTACTGCAAGACACTTACCTGACCCGCTCCCTAACCCTAACTCACTTGTCCCCCCCTAACCCAAACACAATCACTACGCACACTTACCTGACCGCTCCCTAACCCTAACTCACTTATCCGCCCTAACCCAAACACAATCACTACCGCACTTACCTGACCGCTCCCTAACCCTAACTCACTTAACCCACCCCTATCCCCACTTACCTTACTCGCACCCTAACGTCCGTCACTACCGCATACTTACACAGCCTTTTCCCATTTCGGCATCCTCGGCGTCGGTTCTTTCATCCGTCGGGTCGGTCTTCTGCTTGTCGATCTTCTTGGTCCGGTCGCGTCGGTCTTCTGCGCTGTCGATCTTCTGGGGCGCGCGATTTCCCTGTCGATGTTCCGTGTCGTTGAAGTGAGGTAGAACCATATATATATATATATATATATATATATATATATATATATATAATGTGTATATATATATATATATATATATATATATATATATATATATATATAATGTGTATATATATATATATATATATATATATATATATATATATAATGTGTATATATATATAATGTATATATATATATATATATATATATAATGTATATATAAAACAGAGAAAAAATATATACAGATGTAAAACCTATTATTGACTAAACTCATATTATATGTATATGCAAGTGAATGGTCAATGTTTAAGGGGTCTAGCTTTTAATGAAGGTTTGAGGGAACCCTTACTATTCAAACCAGGGGGTCTATCAGCGTGTAATTGCAGTATCCATTTCTGTTCCTTGGATTCAGTTTTATTTATGAGGTCACCACCCCTAACACTAGACCGTACAAGTTCTAAAACTAGAAATTTAAACTTATGAGTAGAACCTTCACTCTTAACATGCATGGCCAATGCATTTGTTTCTTTGAAATTTCTGATGTATCTTAAATGCTCTAACATTCTCTCTTTGAATGCCCTCACTGAGACATGCCTGGTGTCAAAGCCATGGCCTCAAGCTGAATGCCAAAAAGCGCATTGTCATCCCCTTTGGTAAAAACTCTGTACCCATGAACTACAACATAGGCGGTAGTATACTTAACACCAAAAATGTGATGAGACCTTGGGACACAGGTGGACAGTAGTCTCTCCTTTGATAATCACATTGTCACAGTAGTCAGGAAATCCTTCTACATGGCACACCTCATCACAAAAGGTTTCTCATCCAGAAAAAAAGAGGTTATTGTTCCCCTCTAGTCATCACTCATTAGACCCATTGTAGAGTACAACACCCCTTTTGTTATGTACCTCACAAGACATCTACAACATCTGGAAAGGCCGCAGAAACTCAAAAAGAGGATTACCGGCCTCAAACAGATGCCCTACACAGTCTGTCTCAAAAAACCCCAGCTTTACTGTGTTGCATATCGCTTACTCAGAGGTAATCTCTGCCTAACATACAAAGCTATGTCAAACCCAAAGCTGTTGGACATGCTCCACTTAAAGAAATCCCAATCCCTCCAAGCTACACGCTCTAGGGACCTTAACGTTGTCACCACAATAAACAGAACATGCCGGAGATAGATTCCGGTCCCAGAGAGTTCCCATACTCTGGAATAAACTAACTATCTATATCAAACAAAGCTCCTTATTAGCACTCTTCTAGAAAACTCTTGACGATTGGATGGGAAATAGGAAATTCACCCCGGGGATCACTTCTGTGGCTCTGCTCAACAGTGGCACAGGAAAATAATTTTCTTGGGTGGCCAAAGCCAGGGTACCTTTTTGGCTGGACTTGTATAGGCCCTAGGGCCGATAGCCTACTACTTACCTATGAACCCTATGCCACAAAGGACGTTCTCCAGGAATCAACATGGGAGTAAGAAAATATGGTTTCAAAAGTTGCAGGGATCTTTTAATAACACTCTGGGAGAATTTTTCTTCCAGGGCAGAGGGGGGAATAATCAAAATGGAAGATGCCACCTGTGCGGCTGAGGGGGTTAGCAAAATCAGGGGTCTCGGGGAAACCTCTCAGGACAAGCCCTTCCAGCAACCCTGAACAGTTGTCTGACTGTCCTCCTTGTACCCAGAAGCCTGGGAGACCATCACAAGTGACATATGGGTGCTAAGAATCATATCCAGAGGTTACTTCATTCCCTTTCTGAAAATTCCCAAGAAAAAAACATTACCTCCCCGATGTTCCACCCAGTCAGAGGGAGGAAGCGGCTCATGAATCTTTTACAAAAAGAATTATGCAGACGGCCCCCCCCATCAAGTCAGATCTGGTTTTTACTCCAAATTCTTTAGTACTCAAATGACAGGGGACTTGAGGCCTGTTCTGGCTCTGACCTCTCTGAACAAATTGATAAAGCCCACAAAGTTCAGGATGGTCACAATCCAGTCTATCCTGCCTCTCTTAAAGGCGGACAAATGGATGTCCTCTGTGGACCTGAAGGGCATGTACTAACATATAAAATGGTCAGATGTTCCAGGCAATTTCTACATTTCAGGCTGAGAGCCAATCATTACCAGTTGAGGTCATTCCCGTTTGGTCTCATCATAGCCCCTAGGGTGTTCACCAAATACCTGGCAGTGGTGGCAGTGCATCTCAGACTGCAGGGTTACCAGATTTTTCTGTATGTGGATGACTGGCTTCTGACTGCTCCAACCAGGCATGTACTCATTCAAGCCAACTTGTTACAGTTGTCCGCATCTCTAAGGATAACTGTCAACATGCAGAAATCCCAGTTGGATCAGGTTCATATCATAGATTTCATTAGGGCTCATCTGAATGCAAGGACATCTTGTACTTATTTGATGACAGAAAGGGTGACTAATCTGAGAAGCCATATCAGACAAATTCTAACCATACCTCAGCCTCCAGCCAGTTTAGTTCTCAGTGGATTGGGTTCAGTGGCGGCCATGATAACTCTCCTGCCCATGGCTCGTTTTCACATGATGGTGTTGCAGTAGGTGTTAGCGGTTCAATTGTCACTACTCAGGAATCCTCTGTCTTCCCATAAAACTGTCGCGACTGTGCAAGGAATCTGTGCTTTGTTGACTTCACTCCGTAGATGTTACTCAAGGACATCCATTCAGCCTTCCATCCCCAAATGCCACGTTGACCATGGATACCTCACAGCTAGTGGAGAAGGGGCATTATCTGGGTCTAATAGTCCAAGGCACGTGGACGTCCTAGGAGTCCAAGTTGCATATCAGTGTATTGTAGATGAGAGCGGTTCTTCTAGCATTGCAAGAACTCAACAGCTTTCTTCCTCTGGGGACTGTTGCAATTCAAACGGACAACATGTCACTAGTTTTGTACATCAACAAATAGGAGGGTACCAGATCCTACCCCTTATGTCGAGAGGCGAAGAGGGTTTGGCAGTTGGCAATTTTTACCAACCACTTTCTGGCAGCAGGTCTCATTCTGGTTGAGTCCAACATATTAGCAGACCGGCTCAGCCGAGTGTTACTAATGCCTCACAAGTGGTCTCTGAATCGGTTAAATTTACATGTGCGTATTGCACAAGGGCGAACAGCAATTTTCCAAAAGGCAGTTTGCAAAGTTTGCAAATGCCGAACGGAAAAAGGTTCGAATGTGCAGTGAGTGAATGTACAGTGAGATTCACTCATTGCACATTCGACATACTGGGGCAGATTGCACTATAGTGGGGATCGGAAAATGGTTCCTTTCCCCACTGTAGTGCGATCTCGGAGTTAGAATAATAAAATAGGGGTGGCGTGGGGGGCGCAGCCCCTCACATGGGGGGGTGGCATGGGGGGCACAGCCCCTCACATGAGGGGTGAAGAGGGGCTTCCCCCCTGCATTACACTTTTATCTAATTTTTTTTTCTACATTAGTGTTCGAAAATCAGCGAATCGGCTTTTTGATTTGCTGATTTTTGAACATTTACAACTGTCGCCGTTGTAAGTTTTGTGGTTACAATTCACTCATATGAGCAGTCACACCACTCTCTTTCGCTGTTATGAAGGTAAACCCTCTGAATCAGTCAATGCAGACATGATCTTCCACAAATGGGGTCTCCCCTGCTGCGATCTGTTTGCACCCCCTTTCAACAACAAATGCAGCAGGTACTTTGCCTTGATCACTCCTCAGACAGTCACCTAGGGATGCTCTTGTCCATGCTTGGCCCTCCGGACTTCTCTATGCCTTTTCTCATGTACCACTAATACCCAAGTTCTTACAGAAAGCTTTTGAGTTGCAGAACAAAGTAATCCTCATTTGCTCGCTTTTGGCCTTGACAAACATGATTCACCTTCCTTTGGTCTCATCTGGTTTGCCCTGCGATGAGGTGGGATCCGGTCCCAGATCTGTTCTCTCACCCATCAGGGCATCCCCATCCAGACATACAGGGCCTGAAGCTAACCACATGGATGTTCTTCGTGTTTCACTGTTGCAGTCATTACATTTGGGTAATCCTGCTGGCAGGTTGCACTCAGTCGGCCTGAATTCCAAAGTCTTGGGTCCTGTGTCGGCTGCTGTCGCCCCTTCCCTGATGTCAGGTCATCAGGGGTATAAAAGAAGCAGCCAATGCCATTTTCTTCAGTCTTTCTTGCCGTGCGGTGCCCGAAGCAGAAGCAGTTTGCAAGTGCCGGTCGGCCGACTCTTGAGATTTTCATGTTAGAGTTTCAGATCCGAAGTCTTCAATAAAGTTAAGTACCCCGTTGGGGAAACTTTTTTCTTGCTCCAGACCAATGTCAGAAAAAGTTAATGATTGTATTTCTTGTGGGAAGCAAATACCTCATAAGGATTTTCATTCTTACTGTATTCCTTGCCTAGGCCCTGATCACAACCTTTCTGGTTGTCGGTTTTGTGCTAGATTTAACCAACGCACTATTAAGCGTCAGTATGACTTTGCTTTAAACTATTTTGGACGCTGGTTTAATTATCCAAAAATGTCGTCGAATAGCCATCCAACTACAGGAGTTCACAAAAAATGCAAAGAAAAGGAAAGAGAGGCCCAAAACCGATGACGAAGCTTCTCCTAAGCCAGTCGCCGGTCCTCAGTGAGGCACTTTCGCAGCCCCTGATGCCTGCTACTTTAGAGTCACAGGCTGCTACCGACTCCCATGTGGAGTTGGCTATGCCACTGGAAACTCAAGGTATTGGAGCCTCGGATATTATCCCTTCAGATGGGTCCGGAGCCGCTGAGCAGGCACCGGCTTTTGATGGTGTATTCAGACCTAAACATTTTTACATCAAACCAGCTTCAGCTTCAAAGGCAAAGACTAAAGCACCTTCCAAAGCAAAGAAACCAACTTAAGAGCCACATGGTCAGGCCTCTATGCCCATAAAACAGATGCTCAAAATGGCCGAAGACTTGATTATCTTGATCAGGGGGTTCTCATTCCCCTCCTGATAAGAGGCCTAGGCAAGAGACTGACTATGAATCTTCTGATCAGGTTTCCATTTCTTTTGATTCCTCTTCTGATCAGGAATATTCTTTTCCCCCCATGAGGATTCTGATGCTGAAGAATCTGTACCTTCAGCTTCTCCTCCAGAGGACTATTCTTTTGGGGAAACCTTACATACCATGAGGGAGCATTTCCACTGGGAGAGCCAAGATTTTTCAGAATCTAAAAAGAGGCTCAGGGATTTCCTCTTACTACCTCAACACAAGCCACTAGCCATTCCTCCTGTGTTAGACATTGTAGATTATGTGTTTTCGGAGTCAAGTCTTACCCCTGACTCCTTACCGCCAGCTCCTGTTAAGCCTGACAGATATTACAGGGTTCCTGACTCTCATAAATTCCTTTTTAAAAACCCTGCTGCAGACCCAGAAACTATTTCTCAGGGTCCCAAAAGAGTTAAGGCTTCCGCTGAAAAAACCCTACCCCCTCTGACAGAGATTCTAGGGCACTGGATAGATGGGGAAAAAAGGTTTACACATCTGCTATTTTGGCTATAAGGGCTTTAAACTGTCAGTTTCATATTCTCAAATATCAGCAACATATCATGGCATTGCTTAAACAGAAAATGTTGTTAAACTCTGAATGTGCAGAAAACAAGGAAATGCAGGATTTATTGCATACAGCTGAACAAGTTGGAAAGCATACTTTGCAATGTGGTTTTGATTCTTTAGAGGCCTCCTGCAGGGCCGCAGTCACAGGTTCTGTAATTAGGAGGCATGCTTGGTTAAAGGAACAAAATCTGCCTGAGCATGTTAAAGCTAAATTATTAGATGCACCTTTACAGCATGATGCTTGTTTGGTGTTAAAGCAGAAGAGGTGTTAAAGAAAACGGAGGACAAAGCTAAATCTATGCAAACAGTCAAAGATTTTTTTACAAGTACAGCCACCTAGGTTTAGTAGACACTGGCCTACAAAGAATTGGTCCTTTCCTGTGTCAGACAGACCTCAGAGGGGCAGATCCAGATGCCCTAGAGGCAGATCCCAGGCGCAAGGTTCATACCGCCCAAAGCAATGGGGGGCTTCTACCTCCAAAGTTGGAGAAGACAAATCACAACCATACAGGAAACAGTCCCAATGACGTCCCCGGCCTGCACCAAGCACTTACCTAATGGCAGCACCATTAGGGGTAAAATTAGCACTTTTTTCTCAAAATTGGCACATTATAACTCAGGACAAGTGAGTCCTAAATATCGTATCACAAGGCTACAAGTTCCATTTCCATACCCTGCCAAAGGCAAACGGCTGGCCAGATCTGCCAACAAATTTCATCCCTCATGGACATGGGGCCATTCAACAAGTACCAGAGCAAGAGCAGGGGCAAGGATTTTACTCATGGCTGTTCTTGGTACCCAGAAAGGACAAGGCCTGGAGGCCAACACTGGACCTATCTATTTTGAACACATTCCTGGATATACCAAAATTCAAGATGTTGACTTTGCAGCAGCTTCTGCCCATGCTGGGCAAGAACGATTGGCTTGTGACTTTAGACCTAAAAGAGGCATACCTTCATGTCCCAATCAGACAAATATGCAGAAGATACCTCAGATTCAAGGCTGGTTCAATGCATTACCAATTCTCTGCACTGCCCTTTGGCTTATCTACTGCACCCAGGGTCTTTACAAAGTGCCTGGCACCAGTAATTGCATTCTACAGACTGAGGAATACAAATATATCCTTACCTGGACGACTGTCTAATTCAAGCAGAGAACAAGGATATTCTTGTACAGCATCTGGCGTTAGTGAAAAGACTTCTAACATGCCTAGGGTACACAGTCAACGAAAAGAAATCAAAACTAGTACCCTCTCAAGAGATAATATTCCTGGGTGCAAGCTTAAATACAACTGCCCAGATGGGTTATCTCACGCCAGACAAACAAAGGCAACTGACTACCTATTTCAAAATATTGGCAACAAGGGCCCAGTTATCTGCAAGAAAAATTCTGCAGGTTTTGGGCTTCATGGCATCCTGCATCCTATTAATTCCATATGCAAGGCTGCGTATGAGGAAACTTCAATGATAACTAAAAAGTGTTTGGACTCAACATTGCCACAGCCTGGAAACTATGATTACTCTCATTCCCTGCCTGCAACTGGAGTTTCGATGGTGGGCAAAGGCTTGTCACCAAAACAAGGGACAGCCATTCACATTACCCCCAGTCAGGCATACACTAACAATGGATGCATCAGATTATGCCTGGGGGGCCCACATGGCAGGAAGATGTATTCATGGCACATGGACCTCAAACCAAATGCATCTACATATCAATCAAAAAGAGATGCTGGCAGTTCAAAATGCCCTGACAGCCTTCAAGGACCTACTTCATCCAGGACAACTACTGATAAAGACAGACCACACCACCGTCATGTGGTATATAAACAAGCAGGGGGGAACACATTCTTACCCCCTGTGTAGACTAGCCATGACTTTGTGGGACACAGCATTGACTTACCACAATTCCTGCCAGGAAGGAAAAATACTCTGGCAAATGAACTAAGCAGAAACCTCATGGATCCCCATGAGTGGCATCTGGATCCACAAGTCTTCAACATGATAACAAAGAAATGGGGATGCCCGGACATAGATCTTTTTGCCTCCCCCAACAACTACCAACTAAAAAGATTCTGCACAAGGATTTATCACAGACAAACATGAAAAGTGGATGCCCAATTATATTTCAGCTGGAAGAACCTATCAGTATATGCATTTCCCCCTCTGCCTCTCCTACACAAGGTACTCCTAAAGGTCAGACAGGAGAAGCCAAAGATGATACTGATTGCCCCAGACTGTCCCCGCCAGTACTGGTATCCAATACTAAGGAGCTTGTGTCAATGCCCAGCTTGGACCTTACCTCTAATACCTCATCTACTGTCCCAGCAAAACAGTCAGATCCTGCACAGCCAACTCAGAACTTTAAACCTGACTGCATGGCGAATAATGTAGTCATACAAAACACACCTTTCAATAAAGCTGTGATGGATGTCCTTTTAGAAGCCAGAAGGCCTAGTACTAGAAAATTTTATGCAGGAAAATGGAAGAGATTCTGTGCTTGGAACCAGGCACAAGGAACTGTTACAGCTGTCCCAAATATTCCTCAGATTTTGCAATACTTAACTGAGATGCTGGACAAAGGTCTGTCTTTTTCATCAATTAAAATTCATGCCTCTGCCATTTTGGCTCATTATAATACAGAGCCACCAATCTTTTCACGGCCTTTATTAAAGCAGTACCTCAGAGGAGCCAAAAACTTAAGGCCTCCAAGGAAATCACCAATGCCTGCATGGGACCTCAACTATGTCTTGGAAAAACTCACCCTGCCTCCTTTTGAGCCAACTGCTACTGCTGACATAAAGTTTTTATCTTGGAAAACAGCTCTGCTCCTAGCAATAACTTCTGCAAGACGGGTTTCAGAGCTACAGGCACTCATGGCTGTGGAACCTTTTATCATGTTTTATCCAGACAGGGTCTCTCTGAGGACAAACCCAATATTTATGCCTAAGGTGGTGTCCTGTGTGGCTCTTAACCAAACTATTCATCTGACAACTTTTTATCCAAATCCACAGAACAAGGGGGAGAGAATTCTGCATTATTTGGATGTACACAGACAACTTAGATTCTACTTGGACAGAACCAAAGTTTTCAGGAAGACAGAGCAATTACTAGTGGCATATGCTGCAGGATCACAAGGAAAGGCTATCTCAAAGCAGACTATTTCAAAGTGGATAGGGCACTGCATTTGTTTCTGCTATTTACACTATGGCAAGCCAGTGCCTAAGGGCATTAGGCCACATTCAACCAGAGCTGCAGCCACTTCAGCCTTTCTCAGGGGAGTACCAACTGAAGACATATTAGAGGCTGCTACTTGGAGTTCAGTGCACACCTTTACAAAGCGCTATCATCTGCCACTCTACTCTAAATCCAGGGCAGGCTTTGCCACTGCAGTTCTGCAGGGCCTCATAGCTGCTCCTAATGCTGTTTAGCTCCAGCCTCCCAACCATAGCTTTGGGACTCTACCCAAATGTAATGACTGCAACAGTGAAACACGAAGAACATAGTACAGTTGTGTACACTTACCATAAATGTAGATGTTCGAGTGTTTTCACTGTTGCAGTCCAGGTTACCCACCCACCATCCCCCTTTTTTCTACTGGAACTTTTTTTTCCTTCTCTGATTTATACAACCTATGTGGTGTATTTACTTGTAGATGAAGGTAAAGTTTATATTGGTATATGTATTTATATATGTATGTATGTATGTATATATATATATATATATATATATATATATATAAATTTTTGGCTACCCTTTTAGGGGCACCTGACATCTGGGGCAAGAATGGCGTTGGCTGCTTCTTTTATACCCCTGACGACCTGACATCAGGGAAGGGGTGACAGCAGCCGACGCAAGATCCAAGACTTTGGAATTCAGGCCGACTGAGGGCACCCTGCCAGCAGGATTACCCAAATGTAATGACTGCAACAGTGAATACACTCGAACGTCTACATTTATGGTAAGTGTACACAACTGTACTTTTCTTGATTTCGATGATGGCAAGATAACTCAGGCTTTCTTCCCCCATTCAAGATATTTTGATCTCCTCACATGGGTATTTGGCACACAAGATTTATAAAAGCAAATGGAAGAGATTTTCTATTTGAGCTGAACAAAGACAGCTAGATCCTTTTACAGCACCAGTCACAGTCATACTTGACTCTTTGGCTTCCTTTCTCATTGATGGAGCTAGTTATTCTACTGTCAAAGTCCAGGTAGCAGCCATATCCAATTTTCATTTTGGCTTTGATTCCTTATCCCTTGCTTTTTCAAAGCTTTGTAAAGTTTTTCTTAGGGGCATTTTCCTGTTCTGGCCTCCAGTGAAAAGATCCTACTCCACCGTGGTATCTAACAATGATTTTGCAAGCTTTGGTCCACCCGCTCTTTGAGCCTGCACCTACTGTGGATTTGAATTTCCTTTCTTGGAAAACTCTTTTTCTAGTAGCGATCACTTCTACAAGAATATCTGAACTTCAAGCCCATTCCTCTAAATTTCTGTATTTGATTTTTCGTAAGGATAGAGTTACCTTGTACACTAATCCTTCGTTTTTACCCAAAGTGGCTAAGGAAGGGAACATTAATCAGTCCATAAATCTTCCAGTCTTTTTCCCAGTTATCAAAACAAAGGTGAATATACCATCCATTTACTTGATGTTCATAGACAGTTTTGGTTTTATTTACATAGAACAAAGCCCTTTAGGAAGCCTGATCAGTTTGTATCCTTTTCAGTTGCAAAAATAGATAGATCTATTACCAAAGTCTTACTAGCCAAATGGTTGAAAAATTGCATTACCTTTATTTATTCTTCCAAAAATATTCACTTACCGGGACCTATTAAGGCCCACTCCACAAGATCTGTGGCGGTTTCTCAGGCCTTTTGTTCTAAAATTTTGATTGAGGATGTTTGCACTGCAGCTACTTGGTCTAACCCCCATGCATTTATTACCCATTACAAATTGGGCATCATATTCAGGAGTCGAAGTACTTTTGGTTCTTCTGTTCCCCAGAATATCCTTCCATGAGGGCCACAATGGATCTTAGTAGCTGGGTTTCTGTCCCACAGGTTATTGAAATGAAGGACAACATCAGATATAGAAGTTGTGTTCTAACCATAATGTTCAGTATGTGTTGTCCTTCTTAATTTCCATTAATCTTCCCACCCTCACCCCCATCCCCCTATCCAAGTCTTTGGGAAGCCTGGTTAAATGTTCAAAGGAATTTCTGTTCCTTATGTTGAGCTCCTGAGGTTGTTTAATATAGAGTTGTGTAACTTCTATAATGTGAACATGCTTAAGTGCTATGCTGTTTCTGGTAAACTCTATCTGAGGTACATTAGGGGAGTGGGGCATTGTGGGTATAGGGAGGAGCTCAAGTCGGGAAGCTCAACCTGTAAAAAAAAGTGGTTGATCAGTTTTGAGGATTGGAAGAAATACCCCCAGGTTAATGGATAAAGCATACTTGTGTACTTTTCTGTAACTTCATGGATTTGACAAATCTGAATAGCTTTGCTCACCATTAAATCACTGTCATGAAGCAAAATCTTTCTCACTGCAGCACTGTTAATACCACACACAAGCCTGTCCTTTGTCAACTCAACTTTTAAGTCACCAAACCGACACATTTTAACTTTGTTTCTCAGGCATACCTCTCAACCTGGAAACATCAAAAATCTGGGCAAGACCCATGAAAAATAGGTACAAATCTGTATGCTGATTAACACATAATTTGCATATATACTTATGTAACCCCACCCACTCATGTGGAATTGTGGGATATCAACTTTCAAACGCAAACTGAAGAACTGACCCCCTGCAGCCATTCTAATGTCCCATTACCTGGCGATTTTGCCCAATTTACCATAAACACTACTGCCAATCATTAGCGGACCAGAGTTCTGCTGTGGCGACCCCTAACCAGGAAAAGCCAATATACACAAAAACTAATGTGTGCATACTGCTTTACTTCTACAGTGTTGTTTGGATTTTATTTTGACATCTGCTAAACAAAGCAATACTGTCTCAATAAAAGCAGACTTGGCATTAAAACTTCTCTGCCCTTGAAACTCGTATTCCTTGAAATAGCATTGAAACCCACACCACATTCAAAGAAAATGCATCTGGCCAGTGGTGAATAAAGATTACCTTTGGGCTGTTTTCAAGTCATTGGCCCCTTGCACACAAAACAAAGCCAATAATGGAGGCATACAAATTCAGTTCTCACTTCTCATCATAGCTCTCAACTCTTAGAACAAAACACCTGAACAAAGCTCACAAGTGGTGGTGGCTAGGGAGCTACCAGGGACACATTTTAACCATTGCTCGTATAATTTTGGAAAGTTGCAGGAATAAAATGTTGTTACCACCATGCATTTCACTGGCAGGTCTTGAAACCAGGACTCTATACACTACAGTCAGAACAACAAACCAATATGCCAAATCAGCAGTTTCCTAAAAAATAGGAAGACTGAAACTTAATGGCTATCATTTAGTGAATTCAGTTCTCACTTCTCACCATAGCTCAGCCTCTCAACCTCTTAGCACAAAAAACCTGGACAAAGCCAATATGGGGTAATACAAATTCAGTTCTCACTTTTCACTCACCATAGCTCTCAACTCTTATAAAAACCTAGACAAACAACAAAGCCAGTAATGGGGGAATACAAATTCTGTTCTCACTTCCCACCATAGCTGTTTTCAGTTTTCTTATTTCCTAAAATTTTTATAATTAATTTTGATGTGAAACTTTTCAGTTGAGTAGTAAATATGATGCTTTAATAGAGAACCCTACAGTTACCCTTACCCTTTTCAGTAAGTGTTCTAGAATATTTTACATTCAACAAGTCAGGCAGATAGTAGGACCTCAGTTTATCATTTCATCCAATGGATGGTAGACTGTGGAATGCAGTAATACTCTCTCCATGTTGCAGTCAGGACTGAAAAATGAATTCAAGCACTGAGTGTATGAAGCGAACCCACAGTCTTTTGATCTTCCAGCCCCAAAGGCACATATGTTACATGTTACATGTTAAACCACTAACACTTCCATTAGGTTTATTTCTTCTATCTGCAGGTAGCAAATTAATGGGCACAATAGGCAATAAGTAGACCCTACCTTCCTATATTTAACAGGGGTTTAAAGGGATCAAAGGTGCAAGAAAAAAATGAAAGAATACCCATTATAAAAACATTTATGTCTGCTGGTGGTTAACATGCTACTGTTGGCATACTAAATTACAACTAATTATAGTATTATAGCAGATATCTCCTGCCAGGTATCATATTATAATATCAAAGATGGAGTTATAAGATGAGAATATTTAGGTTACATAATATGTCAAACACTGATTCACAGAATCACATCACTCTGTTAAACACAATGCATTAAAAACAGTGTCAGAGAAACGCCCAATTATTAATTTTTGGAGGCAGAGAGACATTTCATATACTCCCATAAGGAAACTGCAACCTCATTCTTTAAATTGTTTCTGAAATGTCAACATTTCAGAGAAATGAAAGCATTCTTGTTTTTCTGTGTTCTTGGAATGAAAGTCCTGTTTTTCATTGCAAAAGAGTAGCAAATGATACTGCATAATAAATGCCTTCTATCTGTGCCAAACATCATGGTCTGAGCTGTAAAATGCACTCACTTTACATCACACATACACACACACACAGGTATCTCAGTGACAGTCAAATACATTAAAGTGCAAGTCACCCTCCAATGTCCACTTATTCTATTGCCTGTCTACTAGATGCAAAATATTTCTTAAAAAAACACAGCATTACTCAGTCCTTATTGTGGACTCTTCTTTTTGAGGGCATTGATGGTCATTGATATAGTGTGTTTAAACCCTACTGTAGCGAAGAACCCCTGGCATCTTCTAGCAGCCCAAGTCCTAGGTCATCCAGTGAGGAAGGAAGGAGTGAGTGGCTAATGCAGGTACACCATCCTAATGGGAGGGAATTAGCTAAGTTTGCTGCTATACTGACAACCAGAGGAGGAGGATGGATACAGTGCATGTGCACCAGAGGCTTTGGGCAGTGATAGGTAGTGTATGCCAAGCAGCATATGTTATAACTAGAAATGGGCATGTCTGGGAGGCTAGAATTGCAAGCTGAACCCATTTGATAGCATTAGGAATCAGTGTGGTGATGATTCAACTAAGAATAACCCTCATAGCTGCCTGAATGATGACCTCCCATGACCAACTGTTGCACTGGGCAGAAAAGGAATAAAAAAAATAAAAATAAGAAGTTAGTTACTTTTTTATTTTGACTATTCAAAAACCAAAAATGGTTAGATCATTATTTCCCTTTGATCGTGCACAAGATGTTATCACTGCAGACCCATGTAGTGCCAGAATGAAGCTGGATAAGTATTATATGGGATTTAAGGACCACTGTCACTTTCTGTCTTTTTCAGAGGGTATTTCATTTCAGTGCCATCACCTAGCTCATTTTCTTACATTCTGGGATAATATCTTCAAATTGTCACCCACTGGATCTTGGGCTTCAGTCCATCACTCCATAAATTACAAAAATGCAATGTAAGTGACTCCATAGTCACTACACAAGCTCAGTTACTAAACAGGTGGCAGGCATTTTTTTCATTCAAGTCCATGAAGTAAAGTCATAAAATAAACAGACATAAAACTTGGAGGAAAATAATTAACTTGAAAACTGCAGGCTTTGCTTTGCTTTACAATTTTGTTGTACTTTGACCCAAAACTTAAATTACATATAGTTCTTTAGAGCTCCTTGTTTATTTAATTTATTCCAGTACTACTTTGCACATTTAATCAGTAAAGGGGTTATTTACAAATTCTTTCAGTGATGAAACACAACAAATTACTTACACACACACACACACACACACACACACACAGACACACACACACGCACGCACACTCGTTAAGCCAAAGCCCAACCTGGATCCAAAACCCCAATGGCCTCGAGAGCTGCTGACTCTTCCTTGTTTCTGTAACCGTTACCTGAACGGCATGCATTTTAATCCAAAGCGAGAGCTACTGTAACCCCCAACGGCCTGCATTCAAATCCAAAGCTATTAATAAATTCCAAAGCGAGAGCTGCTGCTGTAATAATCGCAAGCGAGATTTCCCGCTTGCATTTGAGCCAGACCAGACGGAAATGACAACGTGAGCTCCTTGAGCTTAATTCCGACTGGCTGGTAGCCTGACAGACAGAACTGACGTCATTGCGCACGTGATGACGTCAGCTCCGATAGCGCGGTATTTCAAAAACTTTAAAAAAAAAAATTTAAAAATCGGGAATGAAGTGGTGCCACTCTGGAATCATGGCACCCCTTCATTTGGACCCCAAAACTTGGTAAAAACTGAGTAATTCGGTATGGTTGAGTGATCTGTTCTCAGGTCAGTAATATACGCTGCAAAAGTTTCTCCTGTTTTTTTATCTCTTGTGTAAAGCAAATGGCTCTCTAATGTAATATTTGTCTGGGGGTTGCACATTTCCCTGAACTTGAGCTGCAAACACTCAGGGTCTTCCCTTGCTTCAGCCTTTACAGCAACATAATGGTTTTCACCATCTCCCTCATGTACTGCTGGTGCATACACAAATGAACCCTCCTTTCAGTAGCCACTGACCCAGCTAGGTTTAGCAAAATGAATGCCTTGATGTGTGCATCTTTGTCAGAATAAGTTGCTTGTATAAAAATATTGTACTCTTGCTCAAATATTCTCCAGTTCTCTGCATTATTCTGATCAAATACCAATGGTGATGGTTTTAGAAATCCAGCTGCCATATTAACATATGCCAGTGAAGGTATTTGCAAGTATACATGAACAAACACACAAACGTATGACAGTGCTTGTAACTATGCCCAATAGCACACTAAGCCTCTGAATAACTGAACTTTGAGAAATAAGTCACTAGAGCACTGTAATACTCTTGAAATCACTGTGCTATAAGAAATCACCTCTTATCAGTGTAAGAAGCATTTCAGAATAACTGCACTTTGCGAATAAACAGTACACAGCATACTGAAACTTTCCCAAAATGTCTGTACTTCGCTAAATAACACTCTACAATGCAAGAAACACTCGGTAATGAGGGCACTTTGCAAAAAGACACCCCCAGCACAAGAAACTTTTCGAAATGGGTGTATTTTGACTGTACTACGCAAAATGGTTGCACTTTGCACACAAATAAACTCTTCGTAATATATGCACAGTAATAAGCACACACTGTAAACATTTTTACACGCTTTGAGATACTTTGAATAACTCTGGTTATGCCCTGAATACAATGCAAAATAGTAGTTATGCCAAAATGCAGTACTTTGCCAAAAAGCATGCAGTTGCCTTGCTTTATTTATGCTTAATGTGCCCTTTTTTGTCTTTATTATATTCATTTTGCTCGTTTAATCTTTTTCTATGCTCTTTATACTTTTCTTGTGCTTGTTTTACTCTAAACCTGCCCGTTTTGCTTTAAATGTGCTCGATTTGCAATTCTGAGGTAATTCCAAACCCCTTATATGCTTTTCTGATAATCGTTTTATCATATATCTTCATTTTAAACATTGTTTATTTAATAAATCTTTTACGCCTCTCACTTGTTTAATAATGCTGTTTGTGCCCTTGTAATGCTCCGTTTTATCTTTTTTATATAACAAATCGTTTGTGCATGTTTTCATTACCTTTGGTTCATTTTTGGCCCTTTTTCATGCTTGTTTCTCTTAGTTTATCTTCATTATTATCTCTGCACCTTGTAGCTCTGAAAAGTAGCATCTACAATCCCGGTTCTGACACCTTGTCTCTTGTCTAGTCAGGATGAACTAAACGAGCTTTGTGGGTTCTGTTCTGGCAGCTGTATTATGTACAAACACTTTAAGATTGAGGCTTAATAACTTTAACTTAGATAAACTTACAAACAAACTAGCTATTACTCTTATGCATGCTCACTCTCTGGGTGCACTCTCAAAATGGCACTGACGCTAGCACATGCTTGCTATTTATATGACCATGCCGACCTTGAAAGACTTCTTAAAGATACAGCACACACATACACTGTTCTACACCAGGCCTCTGCTGAAAATGGGTATTACTCAGTCTGACTTTCCCAGCTGTGTTTCTGTTCTTTTTGCTTTGTTTTCCAATTCTTTCTAAAACTTTTTGGGTCATCATTGAATTGCTTATTTTGTACCTTTCCTTTATATTTAAATATCTGTATATCTTCTGCCTGTGTTAATATCTTTTGTTTATTATGTGCAGTAGTGAATCATAAATCCTGGTCTGTTCTGATACTGCATGTTGCTTTTTTTCACATCTAGCTTTCTAAGTATTTTTGTTGATCTGCTTCCTATTCTATATTCCTGTATTACACTTCCTGTCTTTGTTTTATAGTTTTCTCTTTTCGATGCTTCCATGATGGCATTTTATTTCTTCCCCTTCCTTTTCTTTATTATTCTGTATTTTTGTGATAAGACTTTATCTATTGTTAACTTAGCTGCCCAATGTTGTCTTGTTGTGTCTTTCGGCTTTTCCCGGTTAGGGGTCGCCACAGCGGAACTCTCGTCTGCTAATGGTTGACAGTAGATTTTTACGTGCTGAGTTGCCGGCCCTGACGCACAACCTTCAACGAAGGTTTGCCCATTCACGCATGTCTCCACACAGAAGACGCTCTAGCTAAGAATCGAACAGGACAACGTCTTACAGTGAGGTGACAACGCTACTGCAACACCACCACCGCGGTACTTATTTACTTTTGTTGTATCACTTGAATTTCTGTTAATAGTCTTGATTACTGCGTTCATCTGTTTTGTCCGACTTTTATCATTTTGTGTGTTGTTGACGTTCTTTAATCTGCCTGTTGTCTCTATTAAATTGTGACTCCTCCTCTATATCATTTTCTTCTAAAATTAGTGCGCATTCTTTGATGTTCTTCGTTCCACATTGCTGCAGTCCTAACTATTGGGTAGTCCGCTGTCCAGTCGGCCCGAATACCAAAGTATAAGGCTGACGTCGGTCAGGGCGCATTAGACTGACGTCAGTACGTCAGGGTACTAATGCGCATGACCGACGCCATTTCCTCAGTCTTTTTTGCCGCATGGTCCGATGCAGAAGCAGTTTTGCGAGTGCAGGTTGGCGTTCTGAAATTTTCTGAAGTCGGAGTTTCAGACCGAATCAAAGTTGGCTAAGTACCCGTTGGGAACATTTTGGTTTTTCTTGCCTCAGTATTTAACCGGATGTCAGAAAAAGTGAATAACTGTATTTCTTGTGGGAAACAGATACCTCATAGGGATTACCATACCTTGTGTATACCTTGTTTAGGGCCTGAGCACGACGTTGTTGGATGCCGCTCTTGTGCTAGATTTAACAAACGCACTATTAAGAGAAGGTTAGACTGTGCCAGGTTAGTGTTTGGGAAGCGTTGCAATTATAAAATGCCGTCGGATGCTCCGACGCCCGCTTCGTCCAAGAAGCGCAAGGACAAAACAGCAAAGCCTAGGGTTGATGAACCGGCAGTCCCAGACGTCGGTTCTTTAGAAGGCTCAGTGGAGCCAGAGGTTTTGCCAGGAGTTTCTTTGGAGTCTCAGGCAGAGACTTTACTGTTACAGGATGTGCCTTCTCAGGAAGTAGGCCAGGCTGAAGGGGCTTCTCAGGTAACTGTTCTTCCCTCTCTTCCCAAGGTAGTTAGAGCCTCTCCTTCTGTTTCCAAAACTTCTTTGAGAGGTAGGACAAGTTTGGCTTCAGTGGGGGCTTCTCCTAGCACTTCAGGTTCTGTGCCTAAGAAACATATGCTTAAAATGGCAGAAGATTTGATTACTATGATTAGAGGTTCTATGCCCCCTCCTGATAAGAGGCCTAGGGTGGAACCTGAGTTTGAGAGTTTTGAACAGTGTTCAGAGGCTTCTGAGTCTTCTGCGGAAGATTTGCAAGAGTATCCTCCTTATTCTGATTCTGATGTGGATGATTCTACTCCTACAGCTTCTCCTCCTGAGGATTTCTCATTTTCAGAGACTCTGCATTCCATGAGGGAACACTTTAAATGGGAAGGCCAGGATTACTCTGATTCCAGGAAAAGGCTTAGGGAATTCTTGTTTTTACCCCAGCATAGGCCATTAGCTATACCTCCTGTGTTAAATGTGGTGGAAGATGTTTTTGCAGAGGCTTCCCTGAATCCTGATTCTTTACCTCCTGCTCCTGTTAAACCTGATAGGTACTATAGGGTGCCTGCAGCTCATAAGTATCTTTTTAAGAGTCCTAGGGCAGACCCGGAAACTGTCTCTCAGGGACCTAAAGGTGTTAAGGCCTCTGTTGTTAAAAACCCTGTTCCCACTGATAAAGAGGCAAGGGCTTTGGATAGATGGGGAAAGAAAGTGTATACTTCTTCCACTTTAGCCATGAGGGCGTTGAATTGTCAGTTTCACATGCTAAAATATCAAAATTATCTCCTTTCACAATTGAAATCTAAGGTGGATGCTTTGGCGGAAGGTATTGAGTGTAAAGAGTTGCTGGATTTAGTTCATGTGTCTGAACAAGTGGGTAAGCATTCTTTGCAATGTGGTTTTGATGCTGTACAGGCCTCCTCGAGGGTGGCTGCTACTAGTTCTGTTCTTCACAGGCATGCCTGGTTGAGGGATCAGAATTTAGCTGAGCATGTTAAGACAAGGATTTTGGATGCTCCTTTACAGTCTGATGTGTTGTTTGGTTCTCCTGTGGAAGCAGTTTTAAAGAAAATGGAGGACAAAGCTAAGTCTATGCAAACGGTTAAAGATTTTTTGCAGGTACAGCCACCGAAGTTTAGTAGAAATTGGCCTACTAAGGGATGGACATATCCTGCTTATGATTCCCAGTCTAGGGGTAGGTCTAGACGTGGTAGGGGCAGAGCTCAAGGTTCTTTTAGGCCTAGAACAGGGAGTTCACCTGCTCAGACTTCTGGTGAAGGCAGGGGTCAGTCCTTTCGTAAACAGACCCAATGACCTGCCTTTTCAGCTGCCAGTAGATTCTCGTCTGGCAGCTCCTTTGGGAGGCAGACTGTCTCTTTTCAAAGAAAATTGGGATTTAATTACTCAAGACAGATGGGTGTTGGATATCATTCACCACGGTTACAGGTTTTATTTCCATACATTGCCCCCTTTCAAAGGCATGCCAGACGTTCCTCCTACACAAAGAAAAGAGGCTCACAAGCACATTTCTATGTTACTCCAAATAGGGGCCATTCAGCCGGTCCCTGTATCAGAAAGGGGCCTAGGATTTTATTCTCGCCTGTTCCTAGTACCAAAGAAGGGGAACACGTGGAGACCAATTTTGGATTTATCTCTCCTCAACACTTATCTGGACATTCCAAAGTTCAAGATGTTGACGTTACAACAGCTTTTACCTCTGCTGGGCAAAGATCACTGGATGGTAACTTTAGATCTCAAGGAAGCTTACCTTCATGTGCCTATAAGACTAAGTTGCAGGAAGTATCTGCGTTTCGAGCTGGAAATTCTCATTATCAGTTCTCTGCATTGCCCTTTGGCTTATCTACTGCCCAGAGTATTCACAAAGGTTCTGGCTCCAGTGATAGCTTACTTCAGGCTACAAGGAATTCAAATCTATCCTTACTTGGACGACTGCCTGATTCTGGCTCAAGAAAAGGAAGACCTTCTACAGCATCTGGAATATGTTATAGCAGTGCTAAGATGCCTAGGGTATTCTGTGAACGAAATAAAGTCCAGTCTAGTACCCTCTCAAGACATGTGCTTTCTGGGTGTGAGACTGAATACAGCAGCCCAGATGGCCTTTTAACCCCGGACAAACAAAAGAGTCTATCACTTTACTTCCATCAACTATCTCATCAGTCCGTGCTGACTGCAAGGACAGTCCTTCAAGCATTAGGGTTCATGGCATCTTGTATTCTGGTGCTTCCCAATGCCAAACTGCATATGAGGAAGCTACAATGGTATCTCAAAATGTATGGACACAGCACTGCCAGGATTTGGACACTGTCATTCAAATAATACCTTGCCTTCAAAAAGAATTTTTGTGGTGGGCTCAGGAATGTCACCTAAACAAGGGACTCTCTGTGACCCGGCCAGAGGCGAGTCAGATTTTAACGACAGATGCCTCGGACATTGCTTGGGAGCTCATCTAAATGGAAAGTGGATACAAGACAAGTGGCCTGCCAGACTACAGCATCTACATATCAACATGAAGGAGATGTTAGCAGTCCAGTTTGCATTAATGGCTTTCAAGGAGTTACTTCTTCCAGGGCAGGTGTTGATTCTAACAGACAACACAACTGTCATGTGGTACATCAACAAACAAGGGGAACACATTCTTACCCATTGTGCAGGCAAGCAATGATTTTATGGGAGACTGCGCTCAGCTTGCAACTAACTCTTCAGGCAAGGTTTCTGCCGGGAGCACAGAACTCCTTAGCAGATGTGTTAAGCAGACAAATCATGGATCCCCACGAGTGGAAACTGGATCTTCATGTATTTCAAAAGTTGACAGTGTCCTGGGGAACTCCAGACATAGATCTGTTCGCTTCTCCACTAAACCACCAGCTGCCAAAGTTTTGCACAAAGAGGTTTCATCACACAGCTTGGAAAGTGGATGCTCTTTCTTTCAGTTGGAAAAATCTTCATGTGTATGCCTTTCCACCTCTGCCTCTTCTTCCAAAGGTGCTTCTAAAGGTCAGACAAGACAAGCCAAGGATGATTTTAATAGCTCCAGATTGGCCTGCAGCACTGGTACCCATTACTGAGGAGTCTGGTAAAGAAGCCTCCATGGCCTTTACCCTTGATTCCACATCTGTTGTCTCAGAAGGACGGTCGTCTGCTCAATGTCAAGCTTCACTCTCTTCATCTAACAGCCTGGCATATTCTGTTTTGAAAGACAGCAGGTCTCAACTTCCTCAACAAGTTTTAAATGTGATTATGGAAGCCAGAAGACCTAGTACTAGGAAAGTGTACGCAGAAAAATGGAAGAGATTTTTATTTTGGACTGCAGCAAAGAATTTGGAGATTTCAGAGCCTAATTTGAGTGTGGCTCTTCAATATCTTACTGAGTTATTGGACAAAGGTTTGTCTTTCTCTTCCATTAAGATTCATGCTGCAGCAATTTCAGCTCACTGTGATTGTGACCCACCATTGTTTTCACATCCTTTGTTCAAGCAGTTTCTTAGAGGGGCAAAGAATATAAGACCCCCACGTAGAGCTCCTACTCCTGCTTGGGATCTCAATTTTGTGTTGGAGAAACTTACTCTACAACCTTTTGAGCCTGCAGCTACTGCTGAACTAAAATACTTGTCATGGAAGACTGCTTTTTTGTTGGCTATTACTTCTGCAAGAAGGGTTTCTGAGTTGCAGGCCCTTATGGCGGTTGAGCCTTTTTTGATTTTTCATAAGGATAGGGTATCATTACGTACTAATCCTTCTTTTATGCCTAAGGTGGTTTCTAGTGTGGCTTTAAACCAAACTATTCATTTGCCTACTTTTATGCAGACCCCCAAAATAAAGGGGAAAAGATTTTGCACACTTTAGATGTGCACAGGCAATTGCGTTATTATTTGAGCAGGACTAAGGATTTTAGGCAGTCTCAGCAGTTGTTTGTATCTTTTGCTTTGAGTTCACAGGGCAAGCCTGTGTCAAAACAAACTATTTCTAGGTGGATTGGGTTTTGCATTGCATTTTGTTATTCCCATCATGGCAAGGAGATTCCAACTGGGATTAGGCCTCATTCCACTAGGGCTACTGCCACTTCAACAGCATTTCTAAGGGGGGTGGCAACTAAGGATATTTTGGAGGCAGCTACTTGGAGTTCAGTGCATACTTTCTCTAAGCATTATCACCTTCCTCTCTACTGTAAGTCTAGGGCTGGTTTTGCCACAGCTATTTTGCAAGGCATGTTGTCAGCTCCTGCTTCTTTATGATTTGCCAGCCTCCCTTACCTCTGCTTTGGGATTCTACCCAATAGTTAGGACTGCAGCAATGTGGAACGAAGAACATAGTACAGTTTTGTACCTACCATAAATGTAGATGTTCGAGGATCCACATTGCTGCAGTCCAATTTACCCTCCCTCCTTCCCCTCTCTGTTTAGGGGTGGTTGTGTAGGTGAGGTTATATGCTGATATTTTTGTATATATTGTACATATTTTTGGTGCAGGTATATTGGGCCTTGTCTTTTTAGGGTCTTCTGACATCTGGGGCAAGAAAAGACTGAGGAAATGGCGTCGGTCATGCGCATTAGTACCCTGACGTACTGACGTCAGTCTAATGCGCCCTGACCGACGTCAGCCTTATACTTTGGTATTCGGGCCGACTGGACAGCGGACTACCCAATAGTTAGGACTGCAGCAATGTGGATCCTCGAACATCTACATTTATGGTAGGTACAAAACTGTACTTTCTCTGTTTCCTGTGGGCATTCTACAGAAAATTCCAGAACATCATCTTGTGTCATATTCTGTTCAGCTGCAGCTGTTCTTTCCTATGGGAACTCACTGGCCTGTCACTCCACAGCACTGACTGCATCAGAGTTGCCACCATTTCCTGCCCCCTTTCTTGCTGTGCAACTTCAGCTGAACTGCACTGGCTTCCCACTGAAGGCTGCAGAGTGTCTTCATGAGGCAACTGATCAGATGTTTCCCTTTCATTCTCTTTAATTTGGAGACTCATTGTTCCATCATGCTGTGACGTTACCAGAGTTGGATTTTCTACACTGAATCCTTCACTTTGCAGGTAGTACATAACTCCTGTTTATATTTCTTTAACTTCTCCATTGCTACTCCTCTCTTCTACTTTCCTTTTTTGTTTTCTTATTTTTTTTATTGAATGATTTTCCATATCTGGATGCCTTTGCCTGTATATCTCTTCAAATATCTTTGGAGCTGCTTTTTGTATTGAATAGTTTGGCTTTCTGCTTTGCATAAATATTGCACCATATCAAATCTCCCTTTCTTTTCTATGTTCATGTTTCTTTTTTTATACTTTTCAAAAATTTCAAGGTTTTGTTCTTTATATTTTTGCACTTCCTCATTCACTTCTTTTTCCAAACACCCCAAGATGTATTGGTCTATATAGTGTTTTTCATGACTCTGTTTTATTACTGAACACAACTTTGCATTTGAAGCTTTTGACAGTTTTTTGTACAAGTATTTTTCCTTCCTTTAATTTATCTCTTATTCTTTTTGAAAATCTTTTATTCAGAAATTCTGGGCTTCTCGCATAGAAGCAATAATTCATGATTTCTTTCTTATCCTCAGTAATCCAGTCTGTCATCTTTATGGCTCTTTTTTTGTCCTGACCGTTTTTGTGGACTACTACTGCCTTCCAACAACAGAGGGGCTATCCTCCCCTGAGCCTGGCCTAACCCCATTGTAGGAATGTTTCTATCTCTTCAGGATTCCACACCATCATTTTTTCCGGTCCTGGCACCAGTGCACCTACCACCATTGGGTACTTTTCTATCCTGGGTCTTGTGCACCCATCTGTCTTATTTCTTAACCTGCTTCTGTCCATGATATATGCTATATAAAATACAGTCTATATATCAGAACAGGGTCTGCCTTATGAAGGTAGTTACCAAGACTTGAGGATGAATTCACTTCCAGCAATAATACTCTCCTTTGCTTGCTAAGGAATCATCTCTCCATTCAGACCCCCTATGTGATGCAACAGATGATCTGGCAGTTAAAAAAATAGAAAACATAAGCTTTAGCAGAAAAAAGTCAAACAGAAACAAGTTAAAGTATAAAACAATAGGGATATTTCTTAAATTTTGTTTTTCTGCATGCAACACTGTTGATGCTGAATTAAAAGTAAGGAAAGGCACTGTTTGAAAGTTTAAACTTTACATTTATGCAGAGTTATCGTTTAACTACTGCTGCATACAAATAAGCATTTTTTACCATAAGAATCATGGACAGTAAACATTTTTTTATCCTTTGCCTTAACCTTCATAGGATCATAGGAGGTTGCTAGGCTAATGATCTTAGGGGCCTGTAAAGCCTAGCCAAGTTTTACCCTTATTTCCATGATCCGCACCTATCACCCCTGTCCAAGGACACAGGTGGAGCCACCGGGGTGAATTTATGGTTACCCATCCAATCGTCCAGATTGCATTTGAAGAGGGCCAATGAGGTTCTCTGCTTGACGTGAAGCGGGAGTCTGTTCCAAAGGTGTGGTAACCTCTGGGAGACAAATCTGTCCCTCCAGCAAGTTCTGTTAGTGTCACATTCCAGGTTAAGGCCTTTAGAGCGAGTAACCCATGTGCCATGTGACTTGCGGATATGCAGCATTTCCAGTAAAGCAGGGTCAAAGATTGCCTTGTATGCAAGGCACAGATTGCCTCTGAGCAGTCTGTATTAATCAGAATAAAGTGACAGGTATTTCAGATGATCCTCATAGGACAGATGTTGAAGACCTTGAATTTTCCTCATGAGGAATTGTGCTCTGTTCACTTGCTGCAGATGCCTGGAAAGGTACATACTAAAAGGGGCACTGTACTCTATTATTGACCTGATAAGGGAAGAGTACAAGGAGGTTATAAGTTTGGTTTTTTTTTTGGAGGCAATGCCCTTGCGTATGAGATGAGCACTATAGAATGCCCTTCTTACCACTTTGGCGACATGTTATCAAAGGTAAGGCTGCTATCAACCTGTGTGCCCTGGTCTCTTACCACTGAGTGCATACCTAAGGTGTTGTTGATGTGGTAGTTAGCAGGGACATTGCTCTTACCAAAAGGGATAACACATTTTTTTTGCACTGAGTTTAAGGCCATGACTTTGGCACCAATCGTTTGTGTAATGCCCTCTTGTAGGATGTTGACATCATTTGAAGGTTCTGTGACTGCTCCCAGTTTGCAGTCAGCCACAGACCTTTAGTTTTAGCTTGCACTTTGGAGAAATAGATACCAAACAGTAGAGGTCCAAGGACTAATCCCTGTGAAACACCACTGGTTGCAGGTCTGGTGATTTAGGTGGATTCCCCAATTTTGACTATATGGGTACTAGCAGTGAGTCAGTTAGTGACACATCTAAAGATATAATGGTTGATACCTAACTGGGATATGGTAGCAAAAGCCTTGCCCAAGTCTGGGTAGGCTGTATGTACAGATTTTCCCCTCGTCAAGGGCCTTGGTGACTGTCTTGAAGAAGTCCACCAGGTTTAACAGCCATGATCTCCCTCGGACAAATCCAAATTGAGTAGAGTCAAGTGTTTAGAGATTAACTGTATCTTTGTTGATAAGGTCCATAATGATATGCTCCATGGCCTTGCAGATAAAGCTAGCCAGGTTAATAAGCCTATAGTTCCTGGGATCAGTGGAAGCACCACCTTTGTGCAAGGGGATAACGGTGGCCTTTTTCCATTCAGCCTGGATGAAGCCAGTGCTTAAACTATAATTGAAGAGTGTACCCAATGGCATTGCTAATTCATGTTTGAGCCCATGTAAGATGCAGTCTGGGATGTTATCAGATCCCATAGAAGTATTTTTGATCTTGAGAGGGTATTCACAACCTACTTCTAAATGATAGTACCATGTGATCTAAATTCTAATATTTATCAGACATAAGAAGTAGTAGTGATTGCAGAATTGTCCCTGCAGGACCCCACTTGAAGTCTTCACTGATATCACCCTTCTGATCCCTTACCTTTTGTCTTCCTGACTCAAACTAGCCTTTACCCCCAACCCAGCAGGAGGTTTACTTGTTTACATTTCTTCCATATTTCATATTATTAATAATCTGGTTGGCTGTGAGTCAAAAGCCTTGTGTAAAAAAAAAAAAAGAAAAGAAAAAAAAAACGGAAGCATTTCATCATGTTTATGCCTGTCTATTGTCCTTGTGACCCAGTCCGATACAAATTTTTCATTTAATTGCTAGAACATGCACCCATGCTGGCACTTATTTTTAAAGGCATTATAAATTACATTGATCTGTCTGGGTTTTGTTTTATTCACTCTTGCACCAGAGATGGTAGTAACTGGGGAACAGTCTGATTAATTAGCCTTTGTGTCCCATTTCTTAAACAGTTTTGTTCAATTATCACTTCAGACATAGACATGCATACATTAATGGAGAAAAAAAGCATATTAAAATATTTTCATGCATTTTATTTTTACATATGTGTTTTGCTTCACTCTAACATTGTATAAGTTGCATAATTCCTGCTTTTCCTTTAACCTTACTTTTTGTGCTGTATATTATTCTGCATTTATTGTTCCCACAAAATCCATTTACAGTAAACTCTCAGTTAACCATAACTCAAGCATCCGGTAAAAAAATATCGAAGAAATACAGTGCATTTTTCATGTGTTGCACTTTGTTTTCTCGCTGCAGAAAAATACCTTACATTTTTTGAGTTTTAGCATTTTAAAAAGGAAGATAGGAATAAATTCCTCTCTCCCCAACCTGAGAATAAGTCAACCAAAACAAATAGAGGGTGCAGTATTTGTCAGGCCTATTTTTAATAATTAACTCTCAAGCAACCAGAAACTACAGTTATTTGGCATCTACCAGTCCCCATGGGTGCCAATTAACTTGAGAGTTTACTATATTTCTATTTAACTTGCTCCTTCTCTTTTCTGAATATCACAGTTCCAGTTCTTTTGTCTCTCTAACAATATACAGTTAGTTTAGATTTTGATTCAGTTTTCTCATTATTACTTTCTTGACCGGCAGTGGCATTAAACTTAGTAAGTCCTTACTATGTCTAGGCAATTCAGATAATATGTACCAGCTCAAGTTATTAATTTCATTTGCTGTTCCAATATTTCTGACAGAGTACCCTGTAGGAAAGTTTTAAATTCTGTCAATTCAGTACATTCCCAAAAACACTTTTCTAGTAACCTGTCTGTTCCCATCTTACCTCCATCATTTGATATCTATCTGAGGAAAAATTATTTGAGGTCTGCTTCAAGTATAGAAATACCTATGTAAACAATTTCAAGCAGAAATCTTAAACCTTGTGGACTTTATTGCATACTTCAGTGCCAAACCTATGTCCTTTCATTGTTTCTTTGTAAATTGTTTTTCCAATCTTTTCTAACATCCTGTGATTGATTCTTATGGTTATCCTGTAATATTTATATGCCCTGCTTAATTTCATTTTAACAGGAGTTTATGTTCTAGCTTAGACTAAAAACTCTACCAAAACTGGTCTTTCACTTAGAACTCCCCTAGCCTTTTCTCTTTGTGTATCCTTTTAAGAAAGGTAGTATCTAACCTGCAGTCCAAACATTTGCTGTTTTTTTAAACATCTTTATTGAATTAGCATTTGTGACATAGGCAGATTTACATTTATATAAATGTAATCAAACTGTATTAACAAGTGCACGTTTACAAACATACTTTACATATATTGCTGTATGTCATATAACCTATGCAACATTACATAAATTATTCAATTCCTGCTCTTTTTAAAGCAAGAAACATCTTTATTAAACCATCACTTATGACACAGGTAATCATACATTTATATAAATGAAAACATACCATACTGGCACACTCCCAGTTGCAAACATTTTTGCATCACTTATAATCTCCCCATTCATTTTCAGTCAAACATTACATAGCTCATTTAAGTCCTGGCTTTCTTTGAACCTCATTCCTCCCCTGTATGTATTGTTCCCACAATTCCCATTTTCCTATGTGGTTTACTCTTACCCTTTTCTAAAGCTCTCACTTCCAGTTGTTTTACCTATGTTACTGTATTCATTACTTCTGGTATAGTTGGTTTAGATTTTGATTTCCATTTTCTAGTAATTACTTTTTTGGCATTTACTCTAATTAGACACACTGCCTTTACCACATCTAGGCAATTCCAATTCTGTATAAAAGCTCAAAAGAATCATCTCCCTTGTCAAACCAATCTGCCCACCCAGCATCTCCGACAGTGCATCCCGCAGGCAATCCTTAGTCTGCCATCTCACCTCACTCCCAGGAAATATGTTCCCAACTACCTCTTTCTTCCCTCGTCACACCTCCAAAATTTGCTGTCTACCGTAGGAAAAATTCACTGGAGTCTAATTGGGGTATAAAAATGTATATGTAAACATTTCCAAGCAAAAATCCTAAGTCTTCTAGATTTTGTTGCATATATGGTAGACTTACATATATCCTCCCATAGTTTCTTTGTGAATTGCTTATCCAGTTTCTCTTCCCAGTCCTTTCTAACCTCCTCTATTGATTTTTATAGTTATCATGCAGTCATTTATATCCTGTACTAATTATTCATTTTTTAAAGGCAGCTTCTATTCTAGATTCTGCAAAAAACTCTACTAGTGCTGGTATTTCATTTAGGACCCCCCTCCCTATTTCTTTCTCTTTGCCTATATTCTGACATCATTCCTTGATAGGAAAGGCAATCTCTGACCTGCAGTCTAAAAAAAAAATGTGTGGTGTCTTCCCATTTTATCATCTTTCCCTGTCTAGTTGTTTGCTCCCAGTACCTTGGTTCCTTGCAATTTTTTTCCAATAAGTTCCAGCCCCCTGTTTCCTATTGTCTTTATCCCTAATTGCAGTCTTCCCTATCAGCAGAATCTCCTTTCTCCATTCACATCTTGTCTCAGTTTTTGCGATACTTTCTGCTACTTTATAGATGTAATACTCTGTATGATTATTGTTATTCTCCTTAAAGGCCTGCATCCAAAATACCAGTCTCTCCTTGTTTGTTGAGCCTCCCCCATTTCATCATCTTCCCTTTCCACTTTGCATTATTGTTTTCTGCTTGCCCTGTGTTTATGTTGAAATACCCCTTCAAATTCAGTAATCCCAATCCGCCCTGTTCTACTGGAAGAATAAGGTTATCCACTTGATTCTTACCATCTCCCCCTCCCAGATAAAGTCCTTCACCTCTTTATTAATTGCTATCCATAGCTTCTCTTCTGGTTGATAAAAATATACCTGACAAAAAGCATTTTAACTGCTTGTACCTTCTTATCCATATCCATGTAACAAAAGCTTCCATTTTCTCAGGTTTTGTATTATCTTTTGTTTAGTCTGTTCCCTCGTATCCTTAGCTGCTACAACAGAATCATTTTTAATCCATATTCCTAAGTAATTCATTTTATCATGTCCCCATAAATATGGATATTGCTGAAACAAGTCATATGTGGGTACATAAATGACTGCTATTGCCTTTTTTAGCTTCATAAATTTTGTGTCCTGAAAAGATTTGAAAACTGCCTCAAAATGCTCCACAATAGTGTAATGTATCTCTTTGGTTTTGTCAGGTATAAAATATCATCATATGCAAATACAGCCTGCTTTTCTTAACTACCATACTAATTATATCCTTGAATTTCCGAGTCCCTTATTTTCTTTGCCAATGGTTCTAAACATAATACAAATAACAAAGGGGAAAGAGGACACCCCTGCCTGGTTCCTCAGCTCAAGCAGAAATTTTCAGAGATGACCCCACCCACTTTATTTTCGCCTCTGATCCATTTTATATGCTCCTAATCAACCGTATAATTTTTTCAGGAAATGCAGATGTCTAGTTTAGCTTTCATGTTACATGCATGCATTGTTTCGCAGGTTGAACTTGTATATAGTTGTTTCTTGCCATATCCATTTGAGCCTGTCACATTTTACCTTTTTGTTTTATTAAAAGCCCACAAAAAATAGCTCCCTAAAACCTATAAATTTAATACAGACGCACAAAACTATGTACATCTTCAAATATTGAGGTTTTACCTTCCTAATGGGAACAAATATGCCACACTCATAGACTTGAGTTACCCTAAAAGGAACGTTCTAAGACACATGGTACAAGCGTGTATGTGCTAACTGGTTTTGTCTTTTTTATAGCTCTCCCGGCTGAGAAAACCCCTGAATGCTTTCAGAGAGCATTACCTCCTATCCAGTTTCTCTTGTGTCTCTCTTCCCCAGCCAATCAATCTCCACCAGAGTGTAACAAATTTCTCTTTATCAGATTATCTCCATGGAGACATGAGAACCAGACAGCCAGTTTGTTGAGTATCAAATTGCCTCCATGGTGACATGAGAGCAGGCAGTCAATTTCTCTATCAGATTGCTCCCATAGAGACATGAGGGCCAGATAGAGAATTGCTGCTATTCAGTACTCTTTTTCATTTACTTGCTTTCTCTTAAAACTTTGCTAAATCAATTTAAGGCCATTAATCCAGTCATTCCCCCATGCAAGAGTGAAAAAAAGCAGATACATTTTTCTTTTGTCATGCTTTTTTTAAGCAGGCTTTTTTTCAAATTGCAGTGCTTATATTTCTTAAAACTGAACTAGAAGAAAGAGAGAAGGGAGGAAAAAAGAACAGCAGCACCTATTTGCAATCCCCATTACACTTAGAAGTAACTAAGAAAATTTTACTGTATAGCATGCAAAGAAAACCATACACTACAAAAATAGTACTAGTAAGAAAAAAATATTTTCTTTATTTACAGTTAACTTTCTTCTCCCCCCTCCTTCCCTTCCCCAAAGCATTTTTCCTAATATTAGTGACATAAATTGGGGCATATACTTTAGAGTTCCCCAAAAGTCCAATGTTTCTAGATTTTCTTGTTCTATCATATTACACAAATACAATTATTGCATTGTAATCCCACATTGTTACTGGCTTTATTACTGTATCTCCATCACCCAGATCCTTTCTTTGCTTCATTTCCAACATACTCTCTATTTTTCTAATCAACTCTCATGCTCCCTTCCTTCTGTCCAACATGTTATGTTGAAACAGAGGGAAATGTTTCACAGGTACAGTATCTCTGTGGTCTTTATTACCAGAAGAACAAGAAGAAGAATCTCCTTCTGTTTCACAGCCCACTTTTTGTTGGCTAGTCTTTTATATTTCCTCCTTGGCATGTATTTCATCAAAAAAATATTTTGTCCCTCCACAGAATGTCTTGAAGACATCTGGGTACAGCAGTTTGAATCTCACACCTGTCTCTCGACATTCCCTGAATAGTGGAATGAGTTTACTCCTCTTCTGCCTGATGTACAATGAATAATCATTCTCCACAAACACTTTGCTGTCTCCCACTTTTAGTGTTTTGTCCTTCTGCCACAGTTTTGTCAAAATCAACTCCTGCTGGTAAGATTGCATCTTTACTGTTAAAGGTCTAGGTAGCTTTCTCATAGCCAGGTGTTGGAGTATGCACACAATGTGCGCTTTCAGCTAACAGCAACTGCTGTGGAATACCAGTCCATGTGCTTATTTGTGCTTTCATAAAATGAATGCAGTCTGTTCCTTCCATTTTCTCTGGTGCAACTGAAAATTTCAGGTTTTCCCTACACGCTTTGTCCTCTAATTCTGTTATGTTTTGAAACATCTCTTCCTGAACAGTCTCATATGCATCCAGTCTTTTTTCATTTCAGCCTCTGATGTTTGTAGCTTTATCACATCATCTGAATATCCGTTTAAAGCTTCTTCCATTTTCCCAGCCTTTTGTTATGTGCTAATTTACTCCATCAGTGTTTTGTTTATTTTAACTAGGTCTGTGTGTAGTTCCCTTATGACTTCCTGTAGGTTACTGAAAATCATGTCTGAAAGTTGCATTGCTTTTTTGATCAATAGAAGCAGAACTTTCCCCATTAGTGTTTCTTCCTCACTTTTTGTAGCTGATTTTTTCCAGGTGCTCTGTGTTTTTTTTTTCCTGGCATCCAGGCAGTACACTTGCTAGAGAGTTACTGAAATTTACCCATAAACACAAATGTCTACTTGCCTTCTCTGCTGAGTTTGTTTTCACACTGGGAGAGCTAGAGTTAAGCTGTTACTCAATGAACAGCCATCTTGGAAGTCCCATCCAAACATCTGCTTGGCCCCATCCCACTCTTATTACATTTCCTTCACTATTTTTTTGCTTCCGATACCTTAGTTCCTTTGCCGTTTTTCACCAGTAAATTCCACCCCCTCATGTCTGTTCTCTATATACCTTTCCTGCAAGCATCATTATTGACAAAATCATCTTTCTCCATTCATGTGTTGACTTGTTTCTTGGAATAATTTCTGCAACTGTATAAATATAATATTCTGTGTTGTTGCTATTCTCCTTAAGGATAAGCATCCAAAGTCATACTCTCTCATTTCTTAAACTCCCTCCTTGCTTCATCATCATTCTTTTCTACTTAGATTTACAACATTCTGTCTGTGTTATGTGTATCCGTATGAATGAGGAAATCCTAAACCACCTTGTTCTATAGGGAGGATCAATTTATCCCACTTAACTCTCAACCTGTTCCCCTCCCAGATAAATTGCTTCAACTCTTTATTAATTATTCTACACAACTTCTCCATTGGTTGATAAAAATATGCTGGCCTATACATAAAACTAAAGGGATTAAAATCATTTTAACTGCTTGTATCTAAACGTCCCTTATCCATACACGAGCTTCCATTGTCTCAATTTTTGTATTATCTTTTGTTTTTTCTCTTCCTACATATCCTTAGCTACTGTAACAAAATCATTTTCAATCCTTTCGCCTAAATACTTCATCTTATTGTGCCCTTGTAAATATGGGCATTGTTAAACCAATTCGTATGTGGATACCTAATTTACTGCTTGCCAACCTAGTATTAGCTTCATTAATTTTACATACCAAAAAGACTTGAAACTGTATTAAAGTGTTCCACAAGACTGAAATTTCCTTTTTTGGATTTATCAAGTGCAAAATAGTATCATCTATGAATAAAGCCAGGTTTTTTTTATTACAGTGCTGATAATATCCTTGAATTTCTGAGTCCCTTATTTTCTTTATTGCATAAGATATTGAGCGCATTCGTCCCACAAAAAGGGGACATTCTGATGAAGTCCCCCTTTTGTGGGATGAAAGCGCTCAATATTTTATGCAATAAAGGCAGGTTTTGTAGTTCACGATTTGTTTCCAGTATTTCTTTTTATTCTTACTAGTTTTTATTTATTGTTTCATTTTGTGGTGGTTTCCCTTATTTTATTGGCCCCTAGCAATTAAAGGGGAGAGATGACACCCCTGCCTGGTTCCTCCACAGTTGTTTAGAGGGGGAACCCTTCCACCTTAATTCTTGCCACCGTCCTTTTATTTATCCTCCTAATTAGTCCTTTTATTGTATAAGGGAATTCAAATGCTTCCATTGCTCTACTCATAAAATCCCAGCTTACTCTCAAATACTTTCACTACATCAAGACCCACCAGCAAGTAGCATTGCTGTATTTTCTTACATTCTAATTCTCTCTGGATCATCATTGTTCTCTTAATGTTATCAAATTTTTGCATCCTCTCCATAAAACCACACTGATCCATATCTTTCAATTTTGGCAATATCTTTGCCATTCTCTAATATAGACATAAGCACTTTATAGTCATGGTTTAGAATTGAGATGCGTCTGTATGAAGCTGGGTATTGACAGGTCATTACCCTCCTGGGTAATACATCCATCACAGCTGTCTTGCAAGATGCTGGTACTTCCTTTCCTTTTAAAATACTGTTAAGCAAAACCATCCAAATCATTATCACTTTCTTCCACTTGAACATAATTTTTTCTTGGAGATTTCCCTGTAGATTGGTTATACATCAACCATTTTATCTCACCACCTCCTGTCTCAGTTATTAGTTGTAGAGCCTTGACTTCCTCTAACTTTGGCATAACTGTCTTCCATAAATATTGCCATTAGTGTTTTTTTTAGGTTTCCACATTCCCCTGCTTTTACAAATTTTCATAAAATGTCTGAAATATCTGCAGGATCTCTGGCTAGTTTTCTTGTCATAGGTTCCCTGAGTTTGGTGACAACCTTTTTAACTTTCTGTTGCTTAAAAGTTTTTGCAATCTGGAGTTAGTCTTTCTACACTTGTACATATTATCGAAATAGCCCCTTATTTTCCTTTTAGCACATTGTAGTTGCCCCTGTTCTTGTTCTGTGAGATTCCCCTTATTTTCCAATACTTTAATTTTTGTCAGCCCCTCTAAATAATTCCTCTTGCTTCTTAACTGTGCTTATTTCTGTTTTGTTTCTGCTCTATTTTTAAACTTCATTTTCATTTTATCCCATTCACTGGATATCCCTTCAGAAGAAGTTTTATCTTTACTAATAATTTCCACTACCCATTCCTTATATTCTTCTCCCTGTAACAGGTGAGTAGAAAAGCTCCAGTGTTTAATTTCTACTTCATTACCCTGCGTTTTTATCCTAGTTTTTATCAGTGCATGATCTGAAAAAGTTATTGGATGTTTGTCAAAGCTTTCAATTAAATACACATGCTACTGTGAAATATAAATGTTCAACAAACACACTGCCTTACTGGCGTATGGATAGTAGTGCCCTAATACCCTTCCTCTGACAGTCTGCCAAATATCAGAACTCCTCCCACTGTCTGTCTGTCAGGGTAAAGAGAAAGATCTTTTCGGATATTGCTTCTCTAAAACTGGGTGGCGTCAGCTGCAGAGCTCTGTTAAGAAACACCTGTTGGGATTTATTTCCTCCCTCTGATTTTTCTGTCAGTGCTTGAGTATTGTATTTTGCTGTTTTGACTTTTTTTATTGTAAATTTTCTATATGCTTCTTTTTTTACTGTAACTAGCACAGTAAGACCCTGTTGATTAATTGATTGGATATTTTGAAAAGAAGACTTGTTGATATTGCAGTGTTTCCTTGGCTTATGATTAATTGGGATGATTGAACAGGATTGCAGCATTTTAAATGATTTTTCTTTTTAATTTTGATTTTGGTGTCATTTTGTATGCTGAACATTTCTGATAGGAATTTTTCATCATTTTATGATTTATTTCTCATCTAATACTGTTTTAGGTTGTAGCAATTAATCTGGACTGAAACTAGCCTTTTATTTATTTTTTAACACAATCAGGGGACTTTTGTGGGGAGCCAGCGGTGGTGCAGCGGTTAGCATTGCCACCTCACAGCAAGTGGCTCTCCGGTTCGATCCTCAGCTGGGGTGCCTTCTGTGCGGAGTCTGCATGTCCACCCTTTGGTCGCGTGGGTTTCCTCCGGGTGCTCCGGTTTCCTCCCACATCCCAAAGACATGCTGTAGGTGGATTGGGCACTCTAAATTGGCCCTAGGTGTGCATGTGTGCGCCTTCTGTGGAAGGTTGGGTGTCGGGCTGGCACCTCGACACCGTAAAACTCCACTGCCAATCATGAGCGGACAGGTGATCTGCTGTGGCGACCCCAAACCGGGAAAAGCCAAAAGAAGGGGACTTTTGTGGAAGTATTCTGTGCTTTGAACTGTTACTGAAAATACTGATTTTTTCTCAGTGCAGTGTTCAAATTTGTATTTCTATAGAAATAGTCTTTAGATTGTTATTTAGAGGGAGATTAGTTGGATTTGTCCATCTTCTTACAGGGCTGACTGTGCAGATGCTGTTTGGTATTGAGCTGGCTAGTTTCTTGTCCTGACTTAATGGATTCCGATGATCCCTCACCATCTTCTCAAGCTACATCTAAAAAAATGAAAGAATAAATAAAACAAAATATGCCACGGCCTTTGACTTTTAACTCTGCAGTAACCTTAGCTCCAGGCAGGCTATTGGATCACACATCATCTGTTTCCTGCAGGTCCCCTGGAGTGGTTGTAGTACCACAAGTGTGCATGGCACGAGGTTCAGACACATCCTCAAGGGTTGCTGCAGGTATGGGTGAACCAAACCCTTTAGGTGCAGGGGAAGTCAGGGGTGCAGAATCTGTTGCCCGTACTTTTGCCCCATAGTTTTCTCCTACTAGTGTAGTGCATGACAAAAACAGAAGACCCACCAGCTGGTGGGACAGCAGTCTCTGTTTTCCACTTGAGATGATAGCTATGGCTAGATCCTTTGTAAAAGCAGCTGACTACAGGGTGTGTACCCATGTTATGAGTAACACTGGTGCTTCTACCACTGATCCATCTGCTGAGAATCCTCCTAATGAAGGAGTTTCTATTTCTGAGGAGTCTGACGTGTTTGAGATGTATAAGTCAGTGTCTGCAGATGAAAAACAGGTACCCAAACAGGTGTTTTCTTTTTCCTAAATGTTGACTGGATTTGGAGATGTATTCAACTAAGAACTACCTCTGGCTGGCCCCAAGATTGAAAGGGTTTATGATCTTTTAAAGGATAAAGCCCCAGACATTGAGACCTTTCTGACATTAATCCCAGTGTTGGAGAATGGTCTTTAGGAAGGCTTGTAGTCCCATCTGTATTGAAGTGTTCAGGAAATTTAGGGAATTCTGTGCCTTCCCATGGCCTCCAAACCCCTTTGTCTGTGGACTCCACTTTGGAGTCCTCAGTGACTTTTTCTAATAGGAAGGCCATTTTATCTAACTCAGTCCTTTAAGGTAAACTAGTCAAGTGGCTAGAATCTCTGGGAAAGAAGCTGGTACAGTCCAGTGTTTTATGTATGTGGAAGTTTGTGTTGAGATGCTTGTACAGTTTAGACAAGTTTGCTGCATCGTTGCCTGCGGAGTAAAAGATCTGTGTTAATATGTCTCCAATGTTTATCAGGTGTCAAAACATGCCTTAAAATGTGCCTTGGAGTAGACTTGTAGTATTTCTAGAAATGCAGCATTGTCAGTTATGATTAGGAGGTATGCTTGGTTGCACTGTCAGAATTTTATTTAATGAGTTGAGAAATGAGATTTTGAATTCTCCCCTTACATCTGATTGTGTGTTTGGTACAGCAGCTAATCAGATCTTTAAACACTAGGATGATAGGGGTAAGTTGATGCAAGGAGTGTAGAAAATGTTTTTTATTCCCAAGTTATCGTCCTTTAAGATGGATAACTCTCTGTAGCCTAACAGAGTCTCCGCTGAACAAGAAGCAATGTAATAAAAAGAAACAGCAGGACGACAACTCTACAATGCTAAATAAGGTGGTTTCCTTTCCTAAAAAGGAAATTTCTCCTGTCATCTTAAGACTATGCCAAAATGCGTTACCTACCTTTATCAAGTCTCCCATCTCTCAAGTCAGCCCTCAATAAGGCAGTCTGGCTATTAGTAGTTTCTGGCAAATGGGTGCTCAACATTGTTGATAGGGGTTACAAATGGCAGTAGAAAGACCACCCACCTCCATTCAGGAGGGTTCCCCCCTTATCCACCAGACCAGACTTTTATTCCCTCCTGTTGTCCTTCAAATGCTGGACTCAGGAGTCTCAGAACTGGTCCCTCCTTCTCAAGGAATGAAAGGTTTCTACCCCAGAATTTTCTTGCTATTAAAAAAAAAGAGCAGTAGTGGAGGCCTTTGTTAGACCTTTCTTTTCAGAATATGGTTTCAAGGTCCCCAAGTTCAAGATGCTTGCCCTGCAGACAGTATTTATTCTGTTGCTGGGCAGCTGCTGCTTGTTGACCCTGGAACTGAAGGATGTCTTTCATCATATCCCCATTGCTCATCACTTCAGGAGATACCCGGGTTTTGTTGTGTCTGGTTTGCCCTGTTAGTTTTCTCTATTGCCGTTTAAGCTATCCACTATGCTCACTGAATGCCTTGCTCCTGTAGTGGCCCACTTTCAGAGTCTGGGCATTCATATCTTTCCATACATGAAAGACTTACTGACTCTGTGTCCAGGTGCTTGGAATTACTAGAGCAGGTCTTAACCTTACTCTCCCATCTTGGGTTAAGCTGAAACTCCAAAAGTTGTGTCTGACACCTCTGCAAAGACTCATCTTTCTGGGGTGCTTGTTCAACTCCAATAAGAGACTGACCTTTCTGCCCAAAGGCAAGGGCCAGTCATATCTGACTGTTTCTGGAATGCTCAAAGAGAAATAATGCCTCGCTGATAGAATTCCTAAAAATTCTTGGACTGATGGCATCTATGATTTTTATGTTACCACTGGGTCATTTTACATAAAAAAAATTCACTGGTATTTCCAGTTGTTGGACCATCTACATTCCCTGATGTCCTGGTTGCAGGTGCTGCCCTTCATCACATGAAAGTTACACTGATGAAGAGATTAGTTGAGTATAAGTCTAGGGCTTCCTTTCCCCTCTAGTGCCAGTACAATCTGTCCATACATATTCATCCAGCTTCACCTGGCAAGCTGTGTCAATGGAGATGCAAGTGCAAGCCACTTCAGGGCCCAAGGGCACACAGAAGCATATCTGTATCAAGGAGATGTTGGCAGTGATTCATGCCTTCACTTTCTTTGGACTGTTGGTCCTCTTCTAGTGGTTTTCCGACAAACCACAGTAATGTGGTACCTCAACAAACGAGTGGGTACAAGATCTTACCCTTTGTGCCTGTTGGCAAGGATGGCCTGGGAGCTGGCTTTACTGTAGTCTGTGACTCTACAGGCATCAGGCAGTATGTATTACTGTCAGAGCAGAACATTGTGGCAGACAGATTAAGTAGATCCTGGACAGACCTGCCCAAGTGGGAACTCAAGGCATTGTTTTTTTCAGGATCTAGTCCAGATGTGGGGAATGCCTCAAATAGATCTGTTCACCTCCTTTATAAACAGCTGGAGAAATTCTGTTCCAGACATCTTTGCAGCCATGCGTGGAGGACAGATGCATTCTCGATTCTCATTCACTTGGACCAGAATGTTCCTGTACACCTTCCTACCCTTTCCATTCATTCAAAGTGTACTTTTGAAAGCTGAGAGAAATGCCAACAATCGTGGTAAACCTTATTGGTCCAGGCAGCCTTGCTTCTCCATATTAACGGCATTGGCCAAGGGCAAATACCACAGGCTTCCTCACACAGTGGGTCTGTTCACAGTCTTAGGAGAACTGGTGCACCCCAATTTGGAGAAGCTTGACAGTCTGTATAATTCAGTCTTGACTCCATTTAGGCACTTATTTCATGAGACATGCAACAGGTGGTAAGGAAGGCTAGAAATCCTGTTTCTGAAAATCTTATGTTGGCAAAAGAATGAGGTTCCTAAGTGGTGCCTAAGCAAAGGGTCCATTGAGGTTAATATTACTCTGATCTTTAGGCATGTGTAAACTACCTCTGGATAGCTTATCATATGCATACGATAAGGTGCATTTAGAAGCCATCCCTGCTTGTCTGCCAATGGATCCTCATCTTTCTTCTCTGTTGGTAAAACAGGTCATGAAAAGAGTATTGTGTAAGAGACCCCCCTCGCAAGCAAAGTCCTTCTTATTGGGATTTAAGGTCAGTTTTTCAAGAACATAATGTATCAGCTTATGAACCACCAGTTCACACTGATCTCAAATTCTTAATGTGGAGAAATGTTTTGCTTATTGCTCTCACATCTGGAAGGCGAGTTTCTGAGCTGCAAGCTCTCATGGTGGGATAACCTTACCTGATTTTCCAGATGATGGGGTTGTATTACATACTAATCCTTCTTTCATGCCAAAAGTGGTCTCAGAATTCACTCTTAATCTATTAATCTCCCTGTGTTCTTTCCACAACCTAAGACTAAGGGAAAGAGGATACTTTCATGCCTTGGATGTGCATAAGCAGCTCGGGTACTACCTTGACAGAACAAAGCCCTTTAGGAAGACTGAAAGTTTTTCATTTCCTTTTTTGAGCCCACGAAACAAACATGTCCGTCACTAGGGCCTTTTTACCTCTTCTGTGGCATTTCGGAAAGGAGTGAACTCAAAGTATTCTTAGGGTAGCAACTTGGTCCTCAGGCCATGCCTTCATAAAGCACTACAAACTGTATGCTTTTTCTAGATCCAAAGCAAGCTTTGTAAGTGCCATTCTCCAGAGGATCCTGGACTCTTATCTTTCCTCCTCCCAGGTGGGTAAACTTTGGAAATCTACCCATATGCCAATAAGACAGTGTGTTTGTTGACCATAATACAACTGCATAAGTTCCAGTTAACCTGTAACAGTAGACTGTCAGAGAACACACTACCTTACTAGCAGTACCCTTCCACCATCTCTCTTTTGTTAAGTGTATGTAGTTGGTTTTTGGAGTTGCTGCTGTTTTGGGTCAGCAACCATTTGTGTGCGTGTGGTTTTTGGCTCGGAACAGTAAGTGTTTGTAAAGTCTGTGTTTGCATCTGCTTTTTCTGTTTGACCCTAGAAAACTGAAGGGGTTCTCCCTAGAAGTGTTATGGGCTGTCCTGGTCCTACCAGCTAATTGGTTCTTCACTGTCACAGACAGGCAGTGGGATGAGTTCTGCACTTTGACAGACTGCCAGATGGAGAGTAACAAGGCACTACAACCCATATGCTTGTAAGGTCGTCTGTTCTATGAATGTTTACTGTTACAGATAAGTGGAACTTACACAGCTGTGCTTTTCTGTGCAGTGTAGCCCAGTTATTCTTTTTTGGAAAATAATATGCAAAGTCTGGAGTTCATACTACTGAATTCACATCTTACATCCCAGATATTTTTAAAAGTTTTTTAAGAAATTTATGCTGCTTTCTATGTCCCCCCAACACATCCTCACTATTGAAAATGTTTCCAGTCCATATCTGTAAATAATAATCCGTGCTGAAAGTTTCATAGTAGCAGTTTTTTATGGAATAGAAATACATACCGCCTCCTTTACCTATAGCCCCTTACTGCCATAAATCTAACGTTATTTTCTGTTTTTCCCCTTCTATCACTATTGGAGCCCCTATAGAAATCAGTATTATTTCCTTTGTCCCTGATATTCTGCTAAATATCCATCTTAAAGTCCTTTCTTAATTCAGATTCACATGTTTATTTCTATCCAAATGTGTCTCCTGCAACATTGCTATTTGTAACCTACGTTTCTTAATGTAATTCAGTATTCTTTCCTTATCAGTAACTGGAAGGCCATTTACATTCCAGGGTAATGTAGACAGCGTAGCCTTTATGAAAAAAAGCTATTGCTACCACTGATTACACATGACCGTACTTTTGAATGTGTGCTTCCAACATTTGTCTTTCATGAATACACTGTTGTTGATGTTTATACAGTTAGTTGTTCTATGTTACATTTTCAAGATGTTTTGCTTTAATGAAAACCCCCAAACGGAAAACTGAACATATTTTTAGAACACCCTCATCCCCCTCTTTTAACTTTGAACAAATATATGTATGTTGTCAACAAATGAACTTTCACTTTAAAGATAGGAGCAGTTGCCTCAAATTGATGGCTTGCAACTACAAGCATAACCTAATCTGAAGTTAAGTTTATCTGTATTGAAGACAGCAAGTTAGAGCCTGTGGTCCCCCTTACACTGATTACTATCTATACCATTCTTATTTCTATTCTCTTCACAAGATGTGAAAAACAGGATGTTCATCGTGTTTCACTGTTGCAGTCATTACAATTGGGTTATCCTGCTGGCAGGCTACCCACAGTCGGCCTGAATTCCAAAGTCCTGGTCCAGTGTCAGTTGCTGTCACCTCCTCCCTGACGCCAGTGCACCAGGGATATAAAAGATGCAGCCGACGCCATTTTCTTCAGTCTTTCTTGCCGCGCGGTGCCTGAAGCAAAATTAGTTCGCAAGTGCCGTTCGGCCGACTCCTGAGATTTTCAAATTAGAATTTCAGATCCGAAGTCTTCATTAAAGCCAAGTACCCCATTGGGGAAACTTTTTTCTTGCTTCAGGCCAATGTCAGAAAAAGTTAATAATTGTATTTCTTGTGGGAAGCAGATTACCTCATAAGGATTTTCATTCTTACTGTATTCCTTGCCTAGGCCCTGACCATGACGTTGCTAGTTGTCGATTTTGTGCTAGATTTAACCAACGCGCTATTAAGCGTCTGTACGATTTTGCATTTCATTATTTTGGCAGAAGATTTAATTATATAATGCCGTCAGAACAGCCGACTACTGGAATTTATAAAAAACGCAAAGAAAAAGAAAAGGACAAGCATCCGAGGTCCAAAACCGACGATGAGGCTTCGGCTAAGCCAGTCGCCGGTTCTCAGTGAGGCGCTTTCGCAGTCCCTGACACCCGCTACCTCAGAGCCACAGGCCGCTTCCGACTCCCACGTGGAGCCGTCTAGGCCACTGGAAACTCAAGGTATTGGACCCTCGGAAACTATTCCCTCAGACTGGTCCGGAGCCGCTGAGCAGGCATTGGCTTCTGATGGTGTTTTCAGGCCTACACAGTTATATGTGAAAACTGCCTCAGCTTCAAAGGCAAAGGCTAAAGCACCTCTAAAGACAAAGAAATAAGTACAACATTCCCCTGGACACGCCTCCATGCCTAAAAAAACAGATGCTTAAAATAGCCGAAGACCTAATTACTTTGATCAGGAGTTCCCAGCCCCCTCCTGATAAGAGGCCTAGGCAAGAGACAGAATACAAATCTTCAGATCAGGTTTCCATTTCCTCTGATTCCTCTTCTGAACAGGAATACTCTCTTCCTCCATATGAGGATTCTGATGCTGAAGAATCTATCCCTTCAGCCTCTTCTCCTGAGGGTTATTCTTTTGGGGAGACCTTGCATACTATGAGGGAGCACTTCCACTGGGAGAGCCAAGATTACTCAGAATCTAAGAAAAGGCTCAGAGATTTTCTTTTATTACCTCAGCACAGGCCCCTTGCTATTCCTCCTGTTTTAGACATTGTAGACGATGTATTTTCAGAGTCCGGTCTGACTCCTGACTCTACCACCAGCTCCTGTTAAACCAGACAGATACTGCAGGGTTCTGGACTCACATACATTTAGTTATAAAAACCCTGCTGCTGATCCAGAAACTATCTCTCAGGGTCCCAAAGGGGTCAAGGCTTCCACTGCAAAAAACCCTATCCCCTCTGATAGGGATTCAAAGGCCCTAGACAGATGGGGGAAAAAGATTTACACTTCTGCTACCTTGGCTGTAAGGGCTTTAATTTGTCAGTTTCATATGCTTAAATATCAGCAATATCTTATGTCACTACTTAAACAGAAAATGTTGACAAATTCTGAATGTGCAGAAAACAAAGAAATGCAGGATTTATTGCATGCAGCTGAACAAGTGGGAAAGCACACTCTCTCTGCAGTGTGGTTTTGATTCTCTGGAGGCCTCCTGCAGGCCGCTGTTACAGGTTTTGTCATTAGGAGGCATGCTTCGCTAAAGGAACAGAATCTGCCTGATCATGTTAAAGCAAAATTATTAGATGCTCCATTACAGTATGATACCTTGTTTCGTGTTAAAGCAGAAGAGGTGTTGAAGAAAATGGAGGACAAAGCTAAATCTATGCAAACAGTCAAGGATTTCTTACAGGTATAGCCTTCTAGATTTAGCAGGAACTGGCCTACAAAGAATTGGTCCTTTCCAGTGTCAGACAGGTCACAAAGAGGCAGATACAGACGCCCCAGAGGCAGATCCCAGCCACAAGGCTCATACAGATCTAAACAATGGGGTGCTCTTACCTCCAAAAGCGGAGAAGATAAATCACAGCCATACAGAAAACAGTCTCAATGACTTTCCCCTGCCAGCACCAAGCACTTATCTTCTGGCAGCTCCTTTAAGGGGAAAACTAGCACTTTTTTCACAAAACTGGCACATGATCACCCAGGACAAATGGGTCTTGAATATAGTGTCACAAGGCTACAGGTTCCATTTTTACACCCTGCCAAAGGCAAACGGTATGCCAGACCTGCCACACAATCAATGGGCAGAGGCACAAAAACAAGTCTCATCCCTCATGGACATGAGGGCCATTCAGCGAGTACCACAGCAAGAGCAGGGACTAGGATTTTACTAGAGACTGTTCTTGGTGCCCAGAAAGGTCATAGCCTGGAGACCAATACTGGACCTGTCTATTCTAAACACATTTCTGGATATTCCAAAATTCAAAATGTTGACATTGCAGCAGTTTCTACCCATGCTGGGCAAGAAGGCTTGGCTTGTGACTTTAGACCTAAAAGAGGCATACCTGCATGTCCCAATCAGGCAATCATGCAGAAGATACCTCAGATTTATAGCTGGCTCAATGCACTACCAATTCTCTGCACTGCCCTTTGGCTTATCTACTGCGCCCAGGGTCTTTACAAAATGCCTGGCACCAGTAATTGCATTTTGCAGACGAAGAGGAATACAAATGTATCCTTACTTAGACGACTGCCTTATTCAAGCAGTAAACAAGGGCATTCCACTACAGCATCTGGCGTTTGTAAAAAGATTACTAACATGCCTAGGGTACACAGTAAACGAAAAGAAATCAAAATTAGTACCCTCTCAAGAGATAATATTCCTGGGTGCAAGCTTAAATACAACTGCCCAGATGGCTTATCTCACGCCAGACAAAGACAACTGACAAAACAAGGACTTATCACAAGCAAGCATGGAAAGTGGATGCTCTATCTTTCATCTGGAAAAACAGTATATGCCTTTCCTCCACTGCCTCTCCTCCCCAAGGTACTCCTAAAGGTCAGACAAGAGAAGCCAAAAATGATACTGATTGCCCCAGACTTGCCCCGCCAGCACTGGTACCCAATCCTAAAGAACTTGTCTCAATGCCCAGCCTGGACATTACCTCAAATTCCTCACTTATTGACCCAACAAAACAGTCAGATCCTGCACACCAACTCGGGACCTTAAATCTGGCAGCATGGCGGATAATGTAACCATTCAAAACACATCTCTCTCTAAAGTGGTGATGAATGTTATTTTGGAGGCCAGGAGGCCTAGCACCAGAAAATCTTATGCAGAAAAATGGAAGAAATTTTGTGCTTGGAACCAGGCACAAGGAATTGACACGATTGTATCAAATATTCCTCAGATTTTGCAATACTTAACTGAGATGTTGGACAAAGGCCTATCATTTTCATCAATTAAGATTCATGCCTCTGCCATTTCAGTTCATTACAATACAGAACCACCTATTTTTTCTCATCCATTACTAAGTCAGTACCTCAGAGGGCCCAAAAACATTAGACCTCCAAGGAGAGCACCAATACCTGCATGGGACCTCAATTATGTCTTGGAAAAACTCACACTGCCTCCTTTTGAGCCAGCCTCTACAGCTGATATAAAATTCTTATCCTGGAAAACAGCTCTGGTCCTAGCAATAACCTCTGGAAGACGAGTCTCAGAGTTACAGGCACTCATGGCTGTGGAACCTTTTATCATTTTCCATCCTAACAGGTTTTCTCTGAGGACAAACCCAACATTTATGCCTAAGGTAGTGCCCAGTGTGGCCCTGAATCAAACAATTAATTTGCCTACCTTTTATCCAAACCCACAGAATAAGGGTGAGAGACTTCTGCATTCTTTGGACATTCACAGGCAGCTATGCTTCTACTTGGATAGAACTAAAGTTTTCAGAAAGACTGAACAACGTCTAGTGGCATATGCTGCAGGATCACAAGGAAAGGCTATCTCAAAGCAGACTATTTCAAAGTGGATAGGCCACTGCATTCATTTCTGCTATTCACAGCATGGCAAATCAGTGCCTAAGGGCATTAGGCCACATTCAACCAGAGCAGCAGCCACTTCAGCAGCCTTCCTCAGAGGAGTGCCAACCAAAGGTATCTTAGAGGGTGCAACTTGAAGTTCAGTGCACACTTTTACAAAGCACTATCACTTACCGCTCTACTCTAAATCCAGGGCAGGCTTTGCCACTGCAGTTCTACAGGGCCTCATAGCCTCTCCTAGTCCTATTTAGCCCCAGCCTCCCAACTTTAGCGTTGGGATTCAACCCAATTGTAATGACTGCAACAATGAAACACGATGAACATAGTGCAGTTGTGTACCTACCATAAATGTTGATGTTCGAGTGTATTCACTGTTGCAGTCCAGGTTACCCACCCACCCACCACCCCCCTTTCCTTTGCTGGGACTTATCTGTACTTCTCTATTCTATACAACCTATGTGGTGTATTTGCTTGTAGATGAAGGAAGAGTTTACTTTACTGCATGCATGCTTATTGGCATAAATTAGCCTACCCTTTTGAGGGCACCTGACATCTGGGGCAAGAAAAACTGAAGAAAATGGCGTCGGCTGCATCTTTTATACCCCTGGCGCACTGACGTCAGGGAGGAGGCGACAGCAACCGACGCCGGACCAGGACTTTGGAATTCAGGCCGACTGCGGGTAGCCTGCCAGCAGGATAACCCAATTGTAATGACTGCAACAGTGAATACACTCGAACATCTACATTTATGGTAGGTACACAACTGTACTTTATGTGCTTTCTGAAAACATTGACTTTTAGCCTTAAAAAGCACACTGGCTATCTTTAAATTCAACATAATTAGTCACTGTTCTTTTAAATGCATTAAAGTAGTAAGACTGCTGGGAGGTGCTGCTATTTCTTATTCCCTTCCCCCGTTTCAGACTTTGTTTTACACAGATCTCCATACCAGTCTGCTGTACATATTTTCACAAAATATCCAGGTTTTTGCCTTATATTTTTGGTCCATTTCTCATAAAATTGTGATATTCTGGCAAATCATTGATGGTCGATGTCAGAAAATGACATACATTTGAGTTTCAGACTTCATACCCTTCAGTAAATTCATGCAAATGCAAAACCAGTTATTCTATCAGTTTTCTAAATTTGTAAACACAATTTTTAAAAAGTGTCCCTATTTTGGGGCCTTTGTCCCCCCATGATTGATGATTTTGTCCAAATTTCTTGCTCTCAGAAGTTGAGGTATGTTGATCTCTTTAGCAATGTACCTTTAAATTCTCATGTCTTGCAGCAAAGAGTTCTGAGAACTCTCAAGGATGTATTCCTTCCACCTGCTGATAGTGTCCAAGTAAAAGTAATCAACAAGGAGAAAAAAAACTTTGTGGATGCTTAAAGGAACAGTGACTTCGGGCCAGTAATCAAGGAATATGAATCCTCACCACTGCCACTGGAGGGATGTTCACTTGGAACAAAAATTAATACATCTAGTATTTCCATATGCATCTCTCTGCCTCTGGCACAATTTCCCTTAAGAGCACACAGGGAACACACTAAGTCTGGGGTCTGGGTTTCCCTCCAGGTCTCCAATAAGACTCCCATCTGACACAGCTGTAGAGCTGAGACCTCAGCTAAGTGTCCAAGCCAAGTTCTTCACCACTGTCTCTGTGAAACCCATGCTTCATGTCCCTGCTCCAAGTAGTTGAGACAGATGCACTTTGAGATTTGATTAACACATACACACACACACATTGGAAAGGCTGGCACAGATTTACTAGCTATGCCCCCTTCTGCCTAGACTATAAGGTAGTTACACTAGCTCCAGGCACCCCAAAGCCAGCTACTCTAAGGCTGTTACAAGGGTACCCAGTTATACATAGTGAAATTAATACAAATGGTAATGTTGATCAAACAGCCAGACTGTCAGGAGTGACCACATTGCCACTGATAGATACAAGTACTCTCAAAGGTTAAAATATTCTCTAAAGGACCAGCCACAATGAAAATATATTTAATAATAAATAATAAAAGAACATGAAAATACTGAATATCTATTTTCAGTAAACACCAGAATTTAAATCACAGGAAATATTAAAAGTAACACAGGTGGACAGGTTCACACAGTTACAGAAAAAACAGTACTCAACTAATCTCACTATATTTTCCTGACTGATCTAATGAATTATTATTCCCTGGTTACTTATTAGAGCAAGACAAGATGAAGTAGGTGAGAGATCCTTCTTTGTCAGGTTACAAAAACAGAGTGCCGTGAGACTTCAGTCTCACCTAGTATTAAACATTATTTTTATTGATGGATTACAGAATGACATCTCATACATCTTGTCATCTGACTTCTGCTTCCATTGCTTCCCCCCTTGGTTAGAAGCTGTCAGGATTTATCACATAGGTGTCAGTAATAAACACACACAGATCCTTGCTGAGATCTGCTGCCGCTCCTGGAAGTCATAAAACAATTTCAAACCTCCACCCTTCCAGAGCAGCAGTTAGTTCTCCCCATTGACAATGAAGGAAGCTTTCTAGTACAGACTTTTTGTCTCTGGCTGCATTGAGAACTGCAAGATACAATCTTTATGACCTAAATTAAGTAATTTAATTTCTTGCGGTTTTCCAAAGTCAGGTGGATTGAGATCATTCTCTTCTCTTCCAGTATTCTCTGTTACAATATATACATTTCAACAGTTACAGTAGTACATGTACATTTCTTCCTCTGTCCGGAAGGACACACTGTTGATACATTTTTAACACAAGCAACTTTACAAATACATTTTCAACACAAGCATCTGTACAAATCAGTTGCATATTCAAATAACATATAACCGTTAACTGAATTCCAGCTAGCTTTGTTGGCATGTTACACATCCACTGCTGTACTTCTCCTGGCATAGCTGGCAATACCTCAGATCATCACAGGAACCTTTGTACAGTTCAATGAGAAGGCAATATATATACTTCACCTGGCCAACTGCCTTCAGCTGCAGACTTCATAACTCCCACTGAGAGCATTTGCTAATGAGTAGAAACAAGCTAATAACTTTGCATATTCAAGAAACTCAACATTTTCATGCTTTTCATTATTTTGTTTTATTTTTCCAGCATAATTTTGTGAAAATAAAACTGTCAATTACTTCAGGCCAAGAAAGAATAGTTGTGTAAGAACTTACCATAACCTTAGATGTTCTTCTCTTCCATGTTTCAGTATTCATAACAGTAGGGAGGTGGCTGCCTGCAGCACTGGACATCCAACCAGTACACCAGAGTCTTAAGATATGGGGTAAGTGTGAAGTTGCATGTCAGAGCCATAAACCGAAGTCTGCACGTACCCAACCCAGAACTGACTGCCGCCTACAGTAGTACCCCTGGGATACGGGAAGAAAAAGAAGCTTTTCAGACCCACATAAACCACCAGTCAAGGAGGTAAATGTATTATAGAGGTATGTAGCAGTTGTTGTTGTGCCGTATTTGGATGTAAGGAAGCAAGGGAAGTCCCACACAAGAAAGGATAAACAAATGAAAGCGGGGGTAGGAGGGGGGACTGAATACTGCAACATGGAAGAGAAGGACATCTAAGGTTATAGTAAGTTCTTACATAACTATTCTATGTCTGTCTATTCTCATGTTGCAGTATTCATAACAGTAGGGAGAGTACCAAACCTTTAGATAGGAACCTGGGAGGCAGGTTGAGAGTTAGGGTCGATGAGACCCTGTAAAATTGACTTTGTAAAACGAGGCCTGGCTCTAGAAATCAAATCTAGTTTATAATGCTTGGTTAAAGTATGTACAGAAGACCAGGTGGCCTCCTCCAGAATGTAAGCGTAGTCAGTACCCCTAAAAAAGGGTGGTGAAGAAGCACCTGCCCTAGTAGAGTGAGCTCTCACATTGGAAATTATTTTCTATGAACGGAATAGCAAAAATAGATTGCCTTAGAAATCCATGAGGCAATTGTCTGTTTTGACGCTCCCTTCCCCAGGCCCCTAGGGTGAAAGACAAGGTGATCAGACTTTCTAATGGATTTGGTCTTGTCCAGGTAATATCTTGGTTTTCTGTGAACATCCAAGGAATACAAAGTTCTTTCTGAGGAGTTTTGAGGTTGAGGGAAGAAAATGGGTAGATTAATGGTCTGATTCAAGGAGAGCTCATTAACGACTTTAGGCATGAAAGAAGGATTGATCCTGAGGGAGACTCTGTCCCTATGGAAGATAAGGTAAGGAGGAGTAGCCGTATGGGTTTGGATTTCTGAGACTCTCCTGGCAGATGTAAGGGCCACCAGTAGTACTGTTTTCCAAGTACATAATTTAAGTGATGCCGAGTAAACTGGCTCAAATGTAGGCAGTGTAAGGTTTTCAGGCACAAAATTAAGATCACATGATGGAGGGATAGGTCTACTAGGGGGTCTGATGTGAAGAACCCCTTTTAAGAAGAGTTTTGCATATAACCTGGATGCCAGAGGAAATACCAAAGGAAGACAGGCAGAGATGGCTGACAAATGCATTTTTACAGAAGAGTACGTCAGTCCTGAATCTAGAAACTCACACAAGTAAGAAAGGACCATGGGTACTATAACAAGAAAAGGGTCTTGTTTGTTCTTGAGACACCACCTGGAGAATCTTTTCCATTTTGATGCATAATTTCTCTAGGTACTAGGTTTCCTGGCCTCCTTGCAGGATATTGAGTATGTTCTGTGAATACAGGTGTCTGAAGGGGATCAGAATTCTATCACTCATAGGGTCAGTTTGAGGTTGAGCACCTGAGGGTGAATGAGGGAACCCCTGTCTTGTGTGACTAGGTGGAATCGGTGAGGTAACCTGTGGTGATTGCCCTTGGCTAAAAGGTGTAGTAGGGGGAACCAGTACTGTCTTGGCCAAAAGGGGGTCACCAGCAGGATTTTTGTTTTGTCCCTCTGAATGTTCAGAAGGACTTTTTGAATCGGTGTGAAGGAGGGAAAGCATAAAGAGACATCCCCACCCAAGAAAAATGGAAAGTGTCCACCTTTCAAGCCTGTGGATGTGGGTTTCTGGTGCAAAACAGAGGCATCTGTCTGTTCTGGGAGGAGGCAAACAGATCTGCCTCAGGAATACCCACCTGTGAATAACATCCAAGAACATCTCCCTGTGAAGCATCCATCTGTGAGAAGGTGCTGAGGTTCTGCTTATGATGTCTACTATCACATTCTCTGCTGAAGAAATGTGCAAGGTGCATAGTGGATAGCACCTTGTCCCTCACTGCTTATTGATATACCAAAGGACAGTCATATTGTCTCTGAATACCTTCAAGGTGCCTGGTAGGAGAATTTGTTAGAATGTTTGAAGTGCCAAGCGAAGGGCCCTCAGTTGTTTGATATTGTTGTGATCCCTTTGTCTCTTGGTGGACCACTGTCCCTGAACTTTGTTCTGGTTGTTGATTTCCAGAACTGCTCCCCAACCCAGATCTGATGCATCTGTGTAGAGGTGTTGTGAGGGTGGTGGGATCTGCAAGGGTATTTCCTGTTTGAGGTTGATGAATAAAATCCACCATTCGAGCTCTTTTTTCAAGCATAGGAGCAGAGGGAGGGAAACATCCAGATGATGGGAGTGTTGGTTCCACAGATTCTTCAAAACCCGTTGGAACTTTCTCATATGCAGCCTTGCAAAGGGAAGCATGGGATTCAAAGATGCCACGTGGCTTAGGACCGTCAGAAATTCCCTGGCTGAGATGACTTGGAGGGGAAGAAGAGTTTGGAAGTAATGGGGGAAGGCTTTCACCTTCTGGCAGGAGATGAAGGCTGCCATCATGTCTGTTCTTATTCTGCATCCTAAGAAGACAAGATCTTGAGTAGGTGTCATGTGTGATTTTTGTTGGTTCACAGTGAACCCTAGGTCTGCCAAGGATTTGCACACCATGTGTAGGTGATGGTAAAGTCTGTGGCAGTCCTCTTATAGGATTAACAGGTCATCTAGGTGGGGATACGTTTATATGCCCTGCATTCTGCAGTGGGCGATAACTGGAGCTAGACACTTTGTGAATACTCTTGGAGCTGTAGAGAGCCCAAATGGCAATGGAGAAAACTGAAAATGGGGATATCAGGGTAGGCATCTTTCAGATCCAGGGATACCAAGAAGGCTTGGTTGAGGCTAAGGGGTAAGAGATGATTCAAGGTGAGCATCTTGAATGGGTACCTTGAGAAATAGATTGAGGGTAGACAAATCCAGAATTGGTCTCCAAGGACCATCCTTTCTTGGGACCAAAAACAACCTGGAGTAAAATCCCTTGTTTGTCTGAAATGGAGGAACTTTTTCTGTTGTACCCTGAGCTAGGAGCCGATCCAAAAATTGGAGGGAAGAGGTGAAGCTGGCTTGAAGGGGGTTGAGATATCTACTGGAAGGGAGGAACTGTCCATTAAGTCATAAAATAACTGTTTTGGATGATGGAAAGGACCCAAGCCTCTGAGGTGATTTTCCACCAGGAGGGTAGGGAAAGAAGGGTGAGGCAGAGGGACGGGGGGGGGGTGGATGTGGGTGAAGGGTTTGAGTCAAAGTGGAGGAGCTCTGTCAGGGTCAGGCCGCTTCTGAAATGGAGTAGGGGTCGAGGTGGAGGAGGATCTAGGCGTGGTTTGCTTCCTAGGGTGTCTCCGTCCTTTAAAATGTGGAGCAGTGGAGTGATAAGACTGTCTCCTTACAAAACTGGTCCTTTGTGGGTAGTTCCTGTGGTATCTCGGAATGTGTGAGACTAGCAAATGTGTTAAATTTTGCAACTCGTTGCCCTTTTCTTGGAGAGGTTTAAGAAGCTCTGCTGAAGCAGTCCCAAAAAGGGCCTTATCAAGTGGTGCATCCAGTAATTTGGCTTGTAGTTCCATGAGTAGGGTGTGGGGTCTTTGGTTTTCTAAGTATAACTTTAAAGCAGCCAAGGGGCTATGCAAAGTTTTAGGTACAAAGGATTGGCAGATGTTGCAAGACTTACAGTCCTGGCTTTCCCCTAAACAAAGCAAACACTGATCATGCGTGTCCTTATCTGGAATTTGTCTTCCACGGGCACACTTTCCCTTGCTGACATGTGCATCTGGAAAGCAAGAAGGAATATAATCAAAAAACCCAAAAGGGCACTTATCTGTATTGGACTGCCGAAGTCAAATGAGCAAATGGATTCCCAGAACTGGCGATCATCAGTCTGTAGATCACTGCAGCAGAAATGTTCTGGTTTGGGTACATACAGACATCACTTTTATAGCCGGTCTGTTTATGGCTCTGACATGCAATGTCACGTGTACCCCTTATCTTAAGACTTTGGTATACTGGCCAGATGTCTGATGCTGCAGGCAGCCACCTCCCTACTGTTATGAATACTGCAACATGAGAATAGAAGGACAACATCACTCTTGACATTCACCCTTGTAAAAACAAGGGAAATTATTATCTTAATTGTACATATCAGTACATTGTTATACCCCAGCCCCAAGCCTAGCAGTCCAACATCCAGTTATATTAACTTTAACTTGCTTTTCTCCATCCTTCCTTAACTTGTTACAGTGTAAAATCTTAATACTTTATAACTGAGAAAAAGTATGTTTACTTTAATATCTTTAACATAAACAAAAGTCACTGAAAAGACCCCCCCACACACACACACACACACACACACGCACACATTTAAAATACCTCTAATTGCTTGTTATGTAAAAGTGCTTTATACTTTAACATGCTCATGACATTTTGTACAGATGTTAATAAAAACAAAAACAGTGTCCTCCTAAATATTAATGACATGTAAAGCAGGATATTCTGTAAAGTCCATCCACAAGTTAACAGATTCAACAAAATTCCCATCTATCTCGGCTACTTTTTCTTGCAAAGTCATGTCTCACAAATGTAATGTGATTGATGCTTTATCATTTCCCTGTTATTCACTAATTTCATGTGTTCCTGTCTTCCTCCATATCATATCTGTTCCTATCACCAGACCCTGGTTTAAGTCCAAGGTACTCCTAATTTTTTGAGTCAACTCCTGCTTTTTTTTCTGTGTCTCAAGCATTTCCCTTTGAACACTGGAAAAGATTTCACTTGCAAAGTTTGTCTGTGTGAGCTTTGTTGTCAGAAGAGAGAGAAGCAGAGTCCTCTTATGCTTGCTTGGCTCACTGTTAGTTGGATAAACTTTATTTTCACCTTAGCCTGTTCTGCATCACAGAATGTCTTTGAACCTCTTATTGTGAAGACAGCTGGATACAGCATATCAAATCTCATACCTGCCTTTGAACATTTTCTAATTGCTGGGATAAATATGCTTCTCTTCTGCCCAGACAGTGAAAAATATTTTTCCACAAACACACTGTTGACTCCAATTTTAATACTTTTCCTTGCTGCCAGAATTTCATCAGGATCAACTCTTTCTGCTTGTGTGACTGCATCTGTACTAATATAGTTCTTGGCTGGTTTCTCGTGACCAGGTTTGGAGCGTACACACTATGTGCCCTTTCAAGTAATACATCTTGCTATGGTATACCAGTCCAGTTGCTTATTTGTACATTCACAAAAGTAATAGTCGGTTTCTTCTAGTTTCCCAGGTACAGCAGGGAAAACCTGGGTTTTTCTCTGCAAACTGTTCTAACTGTACTGTTTTTGAAACAAGTCTTAAGAGGTATCATGCACAGCCAACCTTTTCTTTTTGACTTCTGAGTTTTGCAGTTTTATCAGCTTATCTGCATAACTAGTGAAAGCTGCTTTTATTTTGCAGCCTTTTATTATTTGACTGTATATATTAATTCAGTGTTTCACTTATGTAAACATGGTGGTGGTGCTGCGGTAGCGTTGTCGCCTCACAGTAAGACGCTGTCCGGTTCGATTCTCAACAAGAGCATTTTCTGCGTGGCGACATGCGTGAATGGGCGTACCTTCGCTGAAGGTTGTGCGTCAGGGCTGGTAACTCGGCACGGAAAAATCAACTACCAGTCATTAGCGGACCGGTTCTGCTGTGGCGACCCCTGGCCGGGAAAAGCCGAAAGACACAACAACTTATTTAAACACCTCTGAGTACAAGTGATTTTTTTAAGTGCATATTACTGGAAGAAGTTGTCTTTACTAAAGTTGAAAAAATGAAATGTTTTTTGTCAACATCTGCAAGATTCTTCCCATCTATGGGTTTTCTGTTCTCCTTTCCTAGTTCGTATTGTTTTTCTCCAAATTTCCTCTTTATTGACATCCTGGGGCTGCGGTAGCGTTGTCGCCTCACAGTTAGACGTTGCCCATTCGATTCTCAGAGCGTCTTTTGTGTAGCGACATGCGTGAATGGGCGTTCCTTCGTTGAAGGTTGTGCGTTAAGCCCGGCAAGCCAGTACGTAAAAATCTACTGCCAATCATTAGCGGACCAAAGTTCCGCTGTGGCGAACCCTAACCAGGAAAAGCCGAAAGACACAAACAATTGACATCAAGGCAGTGTAATTATTTGACAGTAAATTAATTTTATCCAGTCTGATATCTTTACTGGTGTTTTGCTTTTTTCCTTTACAAGTGCAATTTTAAGATGGGGAGAGTTGTAATCAACCTTTTGATTAATGTAAAGCCATCTTGGAAGTCTAGTCTATTGCGTTGTTCTAGGTATTGCTGAGTCCTCCACTGCTTTTCATAAATAGGCAGAAATGTCTTATACATTGTTTACAGTGGATCATAAAGCAGCTTATCTGTCCTGCTTAGCTTTCTGTGAGTCAAGTTGTTTTTAGCATCACAGACATTATATTATCAGTTTTTTGTAAAATGGTGCCTCTGAGTTGGTAGAAACTGGGTTTGTACTGACACATTAGTGTTGCAGCACTAAGTAACAATGTTTTGTAGTGTCTGATGTTCATAGGTTCATAGGTAGGTACTAGGCTGTTGGCCCTAGGGCCTATACAAGCCTAGCCAAAAATGTACCCTGGCTTTCGCCACCCAAGAAAATTATTTTCCTGTGCCTCTATCAAGAAGAACCACAGAAGTGATCCCCGGGGTGAATTTCCTATTACCCATCCAATCATCAAGATTTTTCTTGAGTGCTAATGAGGAGCTCTGTTTGACATAGATAGGTAGTCTGTTTCAGAGTATGGAAAGTCTCTGGGACAGGAATCTATCCCTCCAGCATGTTCTGTTTATTGTGGTGACAAGGTTTAGGTCCCTAGAGCGTGTAGCTCGGAGTGATTGGGATTTCTTTAAGTGGAGCATGTCCAACACCTCTGGGTATGTTAGGCAGAGATCACCTCTGAGTAGGCGATATGCGACGGAGTAAAGCTGGAGTTTTTTGAGACGGTCTGCATAAGGCATCTGTTTGAGGTCAGTAATCCTCTTTGTGAGGTATTTTTGCGGCATTTCCAGTTGTTGTAGATGTCTTGTGAGGTACATACCAAAAGGGGCGTTGTACTCTATAATGGGTCTAATCATTAATGAGTGATGAGTAGAGGGGAACAATGACCTCTTTTTTTCTGGATGAGAAACATTTTGTGATGAGGTGTGCCACGTAGAAGGATTTCCTGACCACTTTGGCGATGTGATTATCAAAGGAGAGACTACTGTCCACCTGTGTCCCAAGGTCTCTTATTACACTTTCGGTGTTAAGTAGACTACCGCCTATGTGGTAGTTCATGGGTATAGAATTTTTACCAAAGGAGATGACAATGCACTTTTTGGCATTGAGCTTGAGACCATGTCTTTGACACCAGGCATCTGTCTCGATGAAGGCCCTTTTGTAGGATGTCTACATCATTAGGAGTTTCAATTATGGCTCCTAGATTGCAGTCGTCTGTGGATTTAGTTAGCCAAAGACCTTCTGTGTCAGCCTGTACTTCAGAGAAGTAGATACCAAACAGGAGAGGACCCAGGACTGAACCTTGTGGTACTCCACTTGTCACTGGTCTGAAGTCTGATTTGGAGTTTGCTACTTTCACAGTGTGCGTTCTTTCAGTAAGCCAGTTGACAACCCATCTTGTGACATAGGGATTTATACCTAGTTTAGTAAGTTTATCTATAATTCCAGAGTGGGGGATGGTGTCAAACACCTTGGCGAGAGCTAGATAGGCTGTGTGAACCACCTTACCCTCATCTATGGCTTTGGTGACTACTTCAAAGAAGTCTATCAGGTTTAGAAGACATGATCTGCCTTTTACAAACCCAAACTGTGTGGGGTCCAGGGTTTGGAGATCTCCAATGTCTTTGTTTATGAGTTCCATGATGATGCATTCCATGGCCTTGCAGACGAGGCTCTTCAGGCTAATGGGGCGGTAGTTCTCAGGGTCTGTTGTGCCCCCCCCCCCTTTGTGGAGTGGGATAACTGTCGCGGTGCGCCATTCAATGGGCACAAAGCCTGAGGTGAGGCTATGATTGAACATGGTACTTAGGTGGGGTGCCAGTTCATTCTGTAGTTCATGTAGAAGGCAGCCTGGGATGTTGTCAGGTCCCATGGATGCTGTGTTCTTGGCTTTGGAGAGTAAAGTTTTTACCTGTGCAGCCGTGATTACAGTAACTTTGCATTCTTCCGGTGTAAAGATGGGCCCTTTAGGGGGTGAGAGGGGGTAAAGTTAGCACTGAACCTATCTGCCAGGATGTTGGCAATATCAGTTGGCTCTGTATGTTTAGTGTCATTGTGCTGTAACTCAGAGCAGATCTGACTGTTGCCATTGAGATTTTTGACATAGCTATAGAATGCTTTGTGGTTGTCTTTAGAATCAGTGGCAATTTTGTTTTCATAACTAGCTTTGGAGGATTTTATGAGGGATCTCAGCTTCTTACTGAGGCTGACCAGGGAGTTCCTCCAATCGTGGGATTTTACTCTTTTTTGCAACAGTTTCTTTCTTCTGTTGTAGAGTTTGTTTATGACAGAAGACCACCAGACTGGCTTCTTTTTTTTGGAGGATAGCATCTTGGTTCTGTTAGGGATAGCACGATCCATGCACTTGTGTAAGTGCTTATAAAGGGCATTTGTGTAGGAATCAGCAGTCGTACCTCTATTGTCCATCTGCATGGGTATCATGAAGTTTGCCACTTCTGTCTTAAGAAGCGTGAAGTTGGCTTTGGAGAAATTTTTTACGGTTGTTTTCCTAATTGGGGGGGGGGGTGGGAGTGGGATGTGGATGTCTAGGGTGATTAGCTTGTGGTCGGATCTGACCAACGAGGAGCTGACCTCTGGTGTGGAACACCGGTCACCCATGTTGGTGATGACCGGGTGTAGGATATTGCTGCCTCTGGCGGGGGTGTGGATAAGTTGATCCAAAGAGTTGGAATTGATGATTTCCAGAAAACGTTGAGCAAAAGAGTTGGTACATGAGTAGTTTTCCCAGTTAATGGTAGGGTAGTTGAAATCACCCATTATTAGAGTGTTGGGTTGTACCTTAATATCTTCCAGTGTATCAAGAAAAGAGGAGTGTAAATCCTGGGGCATGATGGGGGGTCTGTAGCAAGCTACAATCTGGATTGCGGTTTTGCCCAGAGTTAGTTGAACTTGGATAATCTCGGATGCATTATGCTGAGCAACTAGCTTGGAGGTGTGGAAATCCTTAATGAATATGGACATGCCTCCACCTTTAGTGTTTCGGTCCGGGTTTGGTGGCTGAAAGATGTGGTATGAATTATAGCCTGGTAATGCAGGGGTGCTTTCTGGAGCTTTGAACCAGGTCTCTGTCTCTGCACAGATGTCAATGTTCATGTTCTGTTTAAATGGTTTCGATCCATACATCTCTTGTAAGGAAATTAGAAATAAAATCTCAGTGCATTCTATGTACAGATACTCTCTTTAATGAATACAAAAACCACTATAGTATAAGTTAGTAAAAGTATTTAAAAATATATATAGTAAATAGAGACGTCAAGAATCTACGTCAACAGCCAAACTTTGTGTATACGTGTTCTGGTTGTATACTCCACACTTTTAGGAATGAGTGATACACTTCTGTCATACTTTTTCAGTCTTTTTTTCTTTATTTGTGTTAGGACTTACCATAGATTGCCAAGTCACAAAAGCAAACCAACTTTTTTCCCTATATGTTCATTGCAGATCATAATGTACATCCATCCATTAGGGTTATAACTGACCACCATCAAAAGTTTCACTTTCATATTAAGTATCAGAGACTGAGAGTGTTGATTTTTGGACCCTTATTAGCACTTCACAGAAAGGAAGTTCAAGTAACTTCTAAACATCATTGACTCTTTTGTTGTTGCCCATCTCAAGTCTTTTGCAGCACCCGTCATAAGTGTGACAGTGCAGTGATTACTGATACTTCATGGTAGTGTGGGTTATTGTGTTGTATTTCTTTTTCTGTTTTCTCAGTAAGGAAGTATAGGTAAGTTCTTATTCTTGGTAGTAATCCCGTTTGTTTTATTTGTGAAGATAGGGTTGCTTTTTTAAATACATTGCTATGAATCAAAACATAAGTGTAAATTTGGCAAGTTCCCAAATGAGGTGAGAGCTGACTGTTTAAATTTTTGTAACTTGCTTGGTGTGGCCGGCCAGCAAAGCACATTAATGAAATTATGTGCTTAAAACAAATCAGTAACTGCTGGAAATTGCAGAGTGACTGAGCTGACTTTAAAAGGCAAATGGATTTAACACTATTTCTGAGTCTGTAAAAACTTGAGTATGTATGTGTCATTTGTGAAATCTGTCTTGAAGAGAGAATGTTTATTTTACTGATGTTTGCTTTTGTTTATTTGTTTAACTGGAGTAGAATACTGATCAGCATGGTCCATATTTAGAATAGGACAGCAAGCACTTTCCTGGTTAATTGACTCCTTCAAAGTTGCACAGTAGGCAAATGATGGAGGCTAAACCCTGGATTACATGTAGCCATTCTTTAACAGCTTATTGTCTTTGTCCCCTGTACTGATTACAAGACAGTTATTAATACATCTTGCCATTATAAAAGGTAGTAAAACTGGGAATGACATTTTAAAGAGAGTACAAGGTACACTGTAATATTTGGGACTTAAGTGGAAAAATATACATATTTTAACATTGCCAAGAATAGATGGACATAAGCTGGGCTTGCTGACTGAGTTACAGGTACAGTTGCACAAGAAGGACACAGCACTGCCTTCATTGCTGCTTTACTTATAGTATTTTGTGGAATTACTAGCTCAGTGAAAATACACATGTCATTTCACTCAACATTTTAACTTAATTTTTCAGGTCTCTTGCCCATTTTTCCTCCAGTAATGGATGACTCCACTTTTCATACGCCATTAGCTTTCACAAAGCACATATAGATTGTACTTTTTAAATAATATATTAAGCCTTACTTGAGCATTTAGGAACATGTAAAGTCATCATGCTTCATTATTATATCTTAGAAAATGCTCAGAATGTCTTACTGAAACATTTTGAAGTCCAGCACAGTGTCTCTTTTCAAAGAAGGCAAAGCAGTTCTTGCACTTTAATTAGAGCCGTCGTTGGGTCGTCTGGCACCATGGCAATTCCCTAGACTCTCCCTGCCCCAACCAAACTTATGGACAAAAAAAAAAAAGCATATTGACGATGACCAAAAATAAAAACAAAGAAGTTTAAGAAAAAAGGTTTTCTGAAACTGTAGTAAGCACCTTCCTACAGTTACTGTCACTTGCCCAAATTTGGTATATACATATCCAAGCACATCACTCAATTGAAAAGATCCTAAAGATTTCTAACCAAAAAATGAAAGGCCTCGAATCCTTCAACTGTCCTGCTAAATTAGCATGATTGTCCTTAAAGTCAGTAGCCTGCTAGATGCTCCAAGTTGACCTGTCTCACTTTTTGAGCCATGAAAGACCCAGTCCTCTTTGGCTTCCAGTTTCTTTGCAAAACTAGTGGCTCTACAAATACCTACGCTAGGTACTTAAATGTACTCTCACAAATAAACAAGAGTTGCTGGAAGGATAGGTTCCTAACTCAGCCTATTCTCAGTCTGAGTAATAAGTTACCACTATGTGTCAGAATACTGCTTTGGCTACCATTAAGGCTAGTCTTGATGACTGGAAGGAGAGACATAAATTTACACCAAGGTTAACTTGTATGGCTGGAAGTTGAATGGTATTAAATGCTGAAAAAGGGTGGCAAGAACTTTTAAGTATTTGTTTAAAGGTGTATATAGCTAGTATCATACCAGTCCATGTGATCACTTGCCAGGTATTGTTCCTGTGTTCTGCTTGCAAGTTGGCATCCATTTATGAAACCACAGTATTCTTTCATTTTCATAAATAAATGATGCTGCATTTTTGTCCCATTGACACCGGATGATCATGTTCCCTAACAGCTTGCACCCTTTGCTCCACCTTAGTTAAGTCTCTAACTCAAACTCGCAGCACTTGTGTAATTTCAGTTCATTTGTTCAGGGCAATCTGTGACACAAAAAAGAAAAACGGTCAACCACTCACTGATAGGATGTTTCTTGTCTTAACCCTAGTGCTTTCCAGTTGCCTTGTCCCTCTTAGTTTGACTCCTTCATAGGCAATCAGCTCTCTCTCCCCCTTAATGCTTCTGTTCCCGTGTTCCTCCCTTTTTACAAGAAAGGTGCATAGCTTTCTCCATTTCTTTCCCTCTTATTCTGACCCCCTCACAAACTCTTAGCCCTTCTCCTTATTCTGTGTTTTTCTCTCCCTCTTCCTCTATGCTTCTTTTCTTTCCTTTTTACAAGAGAGGTGCCTGATGTCCTCTAATCACACCATGCATGATTTATGAGCAATACTTTGCACTAAAACTGTCCGATGGAGCAGGGTAATGGAAATGACAATGAAAACCTAGCTACATCCAAAAGCAAAGTTTTGACCCATTTTCATTTTCAGCAGTTTTTGTTTCGAGATCGAAACAAAATACAGTGGTATTAATTACATAATGAATTAAGATGGCTGAACATAGGCAAAGTATTAGAAGGATTTTTCATGCTAAGATACGGGCTGACATTGCAAAAGAGTGATACATTACTTGAACTGTCTGAACTCAAAATTTATTTTTGAACTTGCATTTATGGTATACTTAACATCCTTTCCCAGTGCCCTTTGTGCAAAACTTCCAAGAGAAACAAAAGCTAATGCCTGATGCATTTTCAGATATCCAACCTTTTGAAATGAAACAGAAAAGAATTTGCTCTTCTGTAGTAAAGCAACATACAACTCCAGAAACAATGCTAAAAGTACTAAAAACAGTAAGTTAAACAGTGCATTTTCCCCTGTATTAGTCTGTAGTTCAGAATTAATGTTTGTTTTAATGTTCCTTATTTGACTTGTAGCTTAACTAACTTATGGATTTTCATATTCACTGCGCATTTGTAGTGATTCAGGAATTTTCTTGCATTTTTCATAATGTTTTAATGTAACTTTCCCACCGTTCGTTGAGTGGCCCTTGGAAGGAAATATGTTCTATAAGTGGCCCATAATAAATGGCTTCTAACCCCTGATTCGAATAATTTTCTTTCCCCGTGACCATTTGATTGAGGACATCATAGCTTGAAGTTTTGTCAATTCCCATAATTTGACAAAAGATTGAAATTTCTGGCTGGAGAATTGTGGATCATAATTAGACTATTTGCTGTGGTATTTCATAGCTGGAAAATATTTTAATACTGTTCTCAGAGATTGTTCTTGTACATTTTGACTTGATCAATTTCGTTATATCCAGAATAGTAGTCCACAGATGACATGAAATTGCCATTGTTATAAACATCTAAATTCAGCCATGGCAGTGTAGCAGTTTCATAAAGAATTAGTTTCTATTTTGATTTTTATTCCTAACCATGACCTATAGTCCACAGTCATAAGTCATTCACTTAGTTTCTGCCAAAATGTTTGACCAACAAGTGTTACATGTTTGCTATTTATATTTTGTCATTCCTTGGTAGCTTTGGTTTCCTTTTTGCACATTTATTTTTATTTATTTATGTTAAATAACCGCTGTAGTACACTGACATTAGTAGTCCATTTGCAGGCACAGCCTGAGTGAATAGGATCGCATAATACATATGTTTCAGTTTGGCTTAAAGTTTTTGTTTTTCATGTGGAATGTTATGCTGGACCTTTCTTTCTGAGGTGGTGATTTACGATCCCTTTGGGCATACTTCTTTGGTGGATATGGTTAAGAAGTAACGAGAATTGTCTGGAGGAGCTGACAATGGTTACAGAATAAGGAGGAATCTCACAGAGCAAGAAGAGGTGCAAATGCAGAGTGCTAAAGAGAAAATAAGGGCGCATCTGGATAATATGCATGAATTTAGAAAGACTACTGTTAAGCAACTGTCTGTTGCTAAACTTGGGGATTCTATAAAAGGAAAAATAACCAGAGATCCTGTAGAGGTATTAGAGCTATTTTGGAAATGTTATGAAAGTTTGTATAAAGCAGATGAAGGTAGAATTCAAGAAAAAGCACAAATGGAAATATTTATTGAGGAAGATTAGCCTCAACAATTAACAGTTGAGATAGGAGGAGATGAGATAAAAAAAGTGATGTGTAATCAATCTACTGGAATGTCTCCAGGAATAGATGGTGTTCCTGTGAAAGTTTGGAAGCGTGAAGGGAAGAACGTTATAAAGATTTCAAATGTTTTAACAGTATTTTAAAAGGGGAAGCACCAACATCATGGAAGAATGTAATGGTAAATATAATACCTAAAGACAGTAAAGATGCATCAGACCCAGGTTAATATAGGCCCATTTCAATTATAAATCATGATTATAAAATGTTTGTCTTATTATAACTAAAATAATTTCAAATGTTTTGCCAAAATTGATAGATATGGATCATTGTGGCTTTAGGAAGGGGAGGCAAACATTTGACAACTGATGTTCCAGAGGGAAGAAGAATATAATAAATTAGATTTATTTTTTGGTGATGCTTGATGCAGAGAAAGCATTCAACACAGTAAGCTGGGATTTTATGAGAAGGTCAATAGGAGCATTTGCATTCCCTGATACAATAATAAGGTTATAAATTAGGTGGGTATATGAGGGATCAAAGACAGAAATTAAAGTGGGAGGGTTCCTCTCTGATAAGTTGTGTCTGAACAGAGAAACCAGGCAGGGGTGACCACTTCCCTTTTTGTGTTATATTTATAGAGCCATTGTCAAGGAAACTAAGTGACTCAGAAATTCAAGGATATAATTGGCTTGGTAATCAAGACAAGATGGCTTTATTTGCAGATGATATTATTTTGTACCGGTCAAAACCAGAAAATGACTTCAGTGTTTTGGAACATTCTGAGACCGTTTCAAGTCTTTTCGGGATTTAAAAATAAAGGCTATAGTTATAAATTGTGCACCCACACATGAATTGGTTTAGCAATACACACATTTATGGGGACACGATAAAATGAATTATTTAGGAGTATGGGTTAAAGATTCTGTTGTGGCAGCTAAGGATGTATGGGAAGAGATTAACAAAGGATAACACAAAAACTGAGAAGCTGGAAACTCTTGTTTATGGATAGCGATGACAAGATGCAAGGAGTGAAAATGTTGTAGTCCATTTAGTTTTATATACAGGTCAGGTATATTTTATCAACCAGAGGAATAGTTGTGGACAGTAATTATTAATGATCTTAAGGATTTTATCTGGTAGGGGAAGAGGGCAAAGTTCAAGTGGGATAAGTTGATCTTTCTATTTGAACAAGGTTGTTTAGAACTGATTTGAATGGATATTTTAGAACCACACAGTAAAGGCTCATACACATTCCACTCTGAATAAAAGCTTTTTGCTTGTGTGAAGAAATTATGAATTATAGCTTTTTGCTTGTGTTAAGAAATTATGAAACAGGAGGGAATTTCAAGAAATCAGTAGAGATTTGGATTTTAGATGGAGATCTTTAGAGAATAACAGCAGCCATATAGACTATTATATTTTTAAATTAGCAGAATGTATTCTGACAACTAAGCCAACACAGGAATGGAGAACGGCGATTCTGCTAATAGGGATGACTGCATTTAGGGGAACAGAGAATAGGCAAGAGGGGGCTGGAATTTACTGGAGAAAGCTGGCAAGGAAACCAAGGTATTTATGAGCAAATAACTAGAGAGAGAGAATTGATAGAGTGGAAAGACGCCACAAAGACATTTGGATTGCAGGCTAGAGACTGCCTTCCATATCAGGGATTGATATCAGAATATAGGCAAAGAAAAATGGATAAGGGGAATCCTAAGTGAAAGATTTGCTGTGATAGAGTTTCTTGTTGAATCTAGAACAGAAGCTACTGTTAAAACAAAGATCATTAGTAGGTCATATAAAATATTGTACAATAACTATAGGAATCCATCAAAAGAGGTTAGAAAAGATTGGGAAAAGTGAGATTGGATTTTCAGTTCGTACATTACTGATTGGGTTCAAAGTTTTAACTTAAGTGTTTTTATGTGTGACTTGTGCATCTTACTTACACAGTTGTGAAATGTTTACTTTCACCCTTCAACATCAACATAAGTCATTGTACACATAACAGCTCATCCTAAAAAAAGTATGGCTTGAGTATTTGCTGTAATGCCTGTCATACCTCTCAACCTGCAGACATTGAAAATACAAAATCCAGCAGTAAGTTTGACATCTTAAGTAGTATAAAATTTGAATACCAAATAGCACTTACCTCTTCACTTCCTGTAGGAATGTGGGATACTACTCATAAACACATTTTAAGCGAAAAAATACAAGCACATTATCAAAGAGACAGTATAAATATGAAGTTTTTAATGAACTGTATTGCAAAATTCTGCCACACAAGTTCATTTATTTTTGCTTCAGAAAAAGAGATATTTAACTTATGAGTCCTCTTTCTTTAAATAATTGTTGCCAGTAGTATGTTGGTCATGTAATTTGGCTTTCTATGTACCAGCTTCAAAAAATCACACTTAATGAGGGGATTCAGAAAATTGTGTGAAGGGGTAAATCAAGCCTAAAAATAGGGACTTCCTAAATCAGACCTGAAAATAGGAACTTTTCTCCATAATCGATGAGGTATCTGGTTCCCATCCAGCCGTCTTGTCTTGATGACATATTGTAATAGCCGTGTGCCAATACCACATGCTAGCACCCCACCTTAGGTAGCTCTTCAACTGAACAGGGAAAAAAAATACTTCCCTGTAATAACCCATTTACTATATTTTAGAAGTTGGGTTATTAAAATTACATCCATGCTGCCCCCCTGCCCCAATCTAGCTCTTCTGTTGAAGAGCCAAAAAAAAAAACGTCACTGTAATAATGTAGACATCAGGTTATTACAGTTTGTACATCCACCCCCCCCCCCCCCTCCAAGTTAGCTCTTCCAGTGAAGATTTAAAATAAAAATTAAAATTAAATAAAAAATCTTCCCTGTAATAACTCATTCACTAAAAAAAAAATGAATAAATAAAAATCTTCCTGAATCCCTGTAATATCTCAATCAGTACATTGTAGTAGCTTTATTATTACAGTTGCACCTATGTCTCTGCTAGGTCTTCCATTGAAGAGCTAAAAAAAAGAGAAATCTCTGTAGCAACCCGATTGCTGCATTGTAATGATCAGGTTATTGCTATAGTTACATCTGTGCGCTACCATCCCCCAAGAACAAAACAAGAATGATGGATGACCGATCACACCCCCCCAACACTTTGCATCCGAGGCAACTGCCCCTCTTGCCCCACCCTAGCTACTCTTCTGGCTGTAGTACTAATTGTCCTTTTGCAGCAAAATTCAACTCTTGCATCATCTGATTGGTAAAAGTTAATTCTGAGATAGTTCATAATAATACTGATTCTTTTTAGGTAGTTAGGTCAGAATCTAGGAAAAACCTATAGAATAGGTTATGAAAAGTAATAATGTTGGATGTTATATGTATGGTTACTGTAATGTGTGTGTACAAGGTAAAACAGTGAAGTTATTAATTGCCAGTTTGTGTGGGTGATCGACTTGCACTTGTGGAGCCTAGATAAGACCAGAAAAGCATTCCATGTCTGAATTACTGAGCGTTTCAGATATGATGGGTGTAAGCATTAGTTTGCTAATACAGACATATCTTGTACATTCAAATACTAATTGTAACTGCCTGATGTTCATCGTGCATACAGCTGCAGTCATAACAGATGGGTTCTCCTGCCATCAGGCGGGTCCTCAGTCGGCCGAATTCCAAAGTCTAGGTCCGGCGTCGGTTGTTGTCGCTTCTTCCCTGACGTCAGTGTGCCAGGGGTATAAAAGAACCAGCCAATGCCATTTCCTTCAGTCTTTCTTGCCACACGGTGCCCGAAGCAGAAGCAGTTCGCAAGTGCCGGTCGGCCAGCTCCTGAAATTATGAAAATTTTGCAACCGAAGTCATCTTTAAAGCTAAGTACCCCGTTGGGGAAACTTTTCTTGCCTCAGACTGATGTCAGACAAAGTTAATAATTGTATTTCTTGTGGGAAGCAAATACCACATAAGGATTTTCATTCCCTCTGCATTCCTTGCTTAGGCCCAGACCACGACGTCTTGGTCTGTCGTTTTTGTGCTACATTCAACAAACGCACCATTAAGCGTCGGACAGAGTTTGCCCAGCACTATTTTGGCAAAAAATTTAACTATATTATGTCGTCGGATACTCCGACTCCAGTTTTGTCTAAAAAATGCAAAGATAAGGACCGACACACGAGGTCCACGGCCTCTACCGACACAACGCCAAAGCCGACTACAGGTGGTCCGGTTCTCAGTGAGGCGTCTACGCAGCCCCTGCCTACCGACGACCCTTCTTTGGCGGTGTCTTCTGTGCCCGAGGTCGCAGGCTCCTCGGCCCACACTCCGACAACAGATACCGAAGCCACTCTTGGTGGTGAATCTCAAAATGTAGACAGGTCTGCCTCCTCTCAAGGTGCCTTCAGACCTTCCTCTTCTTTTTCTATCAAGGCTTTCACTAAGTCTAAAGCAGCCATGCATTCTAAGAGACAAGCTCCACAGGGCCCTTCTCCAGGCCCCATGCCTAAAAAAACAGATGCTAAAAATGGCTGAGGATTTGATTTCTCTTATCAGGGGTTCTCAAACCCCCCCCTCCCCCGGACAAAAGGCCCAGAGTGGAGGAAGAATCCCCCTCCTCTGATCAGGCCTCCATTATTTCAGAGCACTCTGATGAACAGGAACATTCTTACTCCCCTTTTGAAGATTTTGATGCTGAGGAGTCCATTCCCTCTGTCTCCCCCCCAGAGGATTACTCATTTGGGGGAAACCTTGCATACCTTAAGGGAACACTTGCACTGGGAAGGCCAAGAGTACTCAGATTCTAAGAAAAGGCATAGGGATTTTCTCTTGCTACCTCAGCACAGGCCTCTGGCTATACCTCCTGTCTTAGACATACTAGATGATGTGCACTCGGAGGCCTGCCTTAACCCGGATTCTTTACCTCCAGCCCCAGTCAAGCCTGACAGGTACTACCAGGTTCCTGACTCACACCAATTTTTATACAAAAGCCATGTGGCTGACCCAGAAACTATCTCACAGGGCCCAAAGGGAATTAAGGCTTCCACTGCTAAAAACCCATTACCTTCCGAGAGAGATTCCAGATCCTTAGAAAGGTGGGGAAAAAGGTATACACCTCTGCCACCTTAACCATGAGGGCACTAAACTGCCAATTCCACATGCTAAAGTACCAACAGTTTTTGTTATCACAGTTGAGAAGCAAAATGTCACAACCTGAACAACCAGACTTGAAGGAGTTGCAGGATTTGATGCATAGTACAGAACAATTGGGTAAACATACCTTGCAATGTGGTTTTGATGCTCTAGAGGCCTCATGTAGAGCTGCTGTTACAGGACCAGTCATACGTAGACATGCCTGGCTCAAGGAGTAAACCTTACCAGATCATGTCAAAGCTAAATTATTAGATGCCCCTCTTCAAAAGGATGTATTTGATGTTAAAGCTGAGGAAGTATTAAAGAAAATGGAGGAAAAGGCTAAATCAATGCAAACAGTGAAAGATTTTCTACAGGTACAACCTCCACGTTTCAGTAGAAATTGGCCTTCCAAAAATTGGTCCTTTCCAGCCACGGACAGACCCCAAAGAGGTAGATACAGACGCCTGAGGGGCAGAGGGCAATCTCAAGGATAGTTTAGGGGCAGACAATGGCAAGCTCCTACACAAAGAGGTGGTGAGGATAGTTCGCAGCCATTCAGAAAGCAAGCCCAATGACTTTCCCCTTTGCATGCCAAGCAAGGCTCAAATGGCAGCACCCTTAGGCGGAAAACTGGCATTATTTTCAAAAAATTGGCATATTGTCACAAAAGACAAATGGATCCTGGACATTATAAACAGAGGCTACAGATTCCATTTTCATACCCTTCCAAAAATGAGAGGCATGCCAAACCTGCCACACAATCAAAGGGCAGAGGCACAAAGACAAATTTCAGATCTCATGGACATGAAAGCTATTCAAGAGGTACCTACGCACGAATAAGGTCAAGGTTTTTATTCCAGACTATTCCTGGTACCAAGGAAGGGAAAAGATTGGAGACCTATTTTGGACCTATCCATCCTAAACACATTTTTACTCGTACCAAAATTCAAGATGCTCACATTACAGCAGCTTCTTCCCATGCTGGGCAGGGAGTCTTGGCTGGTAACATTGCACCTCAAGGAGGCATACCTGCATGTCCCAATCAGACAAAATTGCAGAAGATACCTCAGATTTCTTGCAGGTTCAACCCATTATCAATTCTCTGCGTTGCCCTTTGGCTTATCTACTGCGCCCAGCGTATTCACGAAATGCCTGGCATCAGTAATTGCCTACTGCAGACTTCAAGGGATATAAATATACCCATATTTGGACGACTGCCTGATCCAAGTGGACGGCAAGCACATACTTCTGAAACATCTGGCTTTTGTAATAATGTTGTTGAATTCTCTGGGATACACAGTCAACAAAAAGAAATCAAGGCTAATACCCTCTCAGAAAATAATTTTCCTGGGTGCCAACTTGGACACAAACACCCAGATGGCCTACCTCACACCAGAGAAGCAGGGGCAACTAACTCAATACTTCAGAAAACTAGCAAATTTCACCAGGCTGACTGCAAGGAAAATCCTGCAGGCTCTGGGATTCATGGCATCTTGCATCCTACTAATCCCATGTGCAAAGCTGCATATGAGGAAACTTCAATGGTACCTGAAAAACCAACAGAACTCAACACAGCCACAGTTTGGAAACAATAATACCACTAATTCCATGTCTTCAAAGGGAATTTCTGTGGTGGGCTCAAGCATGCCAAACAAACCCAGGTCTCCCATTCTGCAAGCCTCAAGCAAATCAAGTCATCATAACAGACGCCTCGGACTACGCCTGGGGGGCGCACATGACAGATCGGTGCATTCAGGGCACATGGTCCCAAAAAGAAAAGCACCTTCACATCAATCAAAAGGAAATGCTAGCAGTAATAAATGCTATTATAGCTTTCAAAGACCTTCTGCATCCAGGTCAACTATTGATAAGGACAGTCAACACCACGGTAATGTGGTACATAAACAAACAGGGAGGAACCCATTCATACCCCCTGTGCAGACTGGCCATGTCACTTTGGAACATGGCCCTGGAATTACAAATCGAACTTCAAGCACAGTACTTGCCAGGCAAGGAAAACACGCTGGCAGACAACCTAAGCAGAAATATGACAGATCCACACGAATGGAAGTTGCATCCTCAAGTTTTTACAGAGATAATTCAAGCATGGGGAAGGCCAGACATAGATCTCTTTGCTTCCCACAAAAATCACCAGTTGACAAAATTCTGCTCAAGGACTTTCCATCCACAGGCCTGGAGAGTGGACGCTCTTTTTTTCAGTTGGACAACAATGACAGTTTATGCCTTTCCACCTCTTCCTCTGCTGCCCAAAGGTCTATTAAAAACCAGAGCAGACAGACCAAAGATGATTCTCATTGCTCCAGACTGGCCAAGACAGCACTGGTACCCACTCCTGAGGAGCCTGACGCATTCCCCTCCATGGACCTTACCTCTAATGCCTCTTCTTCTGACTCAGCACAGCTTCAAAACTCTTCACAGTCAGCTGAAAACACTCAATCCGGCCGCATGGAAGATTCCTTAACATCACAACAGACCCTACTGTCCAAGGAGGTGCAGGATGTCATTTTGGAGGCCAGAAGGCCGTCTACTAGAAAAGCTTACTCCGCAAAATGGAAACGGTTTTGTGCCTGGAATGAGAAAAAGGGCCAGAATCCTGGAAAACTGAATTTACCTCAAATATTACAGTATCTAGCTGAGCTGCTAAGCAGTGGACTTTCATTCGCCTCCATCAAAATCCATGCCTCAGCCATTTCTGCAGAATACAACACTGATCCACCCTTATTCTCTCACCCCCTCTTAAGACAGTTCCTCAGAGGGGCAAAGAATATAAAACCCCCAAGGGAAACAACCAATACCTGCTTGGGATCTCAATTTCATTCTAGAAAAGCTGACCTTGCCTCCTTTTGAGCCAGCTGCCTCAACAGATTTGCAATATTTGTCCTGGAAAACAGCTTTCCTTCTGGCTATCACCTCAGCTCGTAGGGTATCGGAACTACAAGCCCTCATGGCTGTGCAGCCTTTTATCATCTTCCATCAGGACAGAGTTTCCTTACGAACCAACCCGTCCTTTATGCCAACGGTGGTATCCAGGGTAGCTTTGAATCCGGCTATACACTTACCTACCTTTTACTCTAATCCTCAAAACAAAGGGGAGAGACTACTACATTCCTTGGACATCCACAGACAGCTGCGTTATTATTTGGACAGAACAAAGCCTTTCAGAAAATCAGAACAGCTCTTTGTGTCCTGTGCTATAGGAGCTCAAGGGAAGCCAATTTCCAAACAGACAATCTCAAAATGGATAGCCCACTGCATACGCTTTTGTTACTCTTTTCATGGTAAAACTGTACCTGCAGGCATCAGAACTCACTCCACAAGGGCCACAGCTACCTCTGCAGCTTTCCTCAGAGGAGTTCCTACCAAAGATATTTTGGAAGCAGCCACTTGGAGTTCTGTGCATACCTTCTCCAAGCACTATCACCTATCATTATACTCAAAAACTAGAGCAGGCTTTGCCACTGCAGTCTTGCAGGGCATTCTGGCTCCTCCTAGTTCCACCTAGTGCCTACCACCCCTTTCTTAGCTTTGGGATTCTACCCATCTGTTATGACTGCAGCTGTATGCACGATGAACATAGTACAGTTTTGTACCTACCATAAATGTAGATGTTCGAGTGCTAATACAGCTGCAGTCCAGGTTTCCCTCCCTCCTTCCCCTCTTGGGACAGGCCTATTGGCTAACACCTCCTCATACAACCTGATTGGGGTATTCTTTTATGGTGTATTTGCTTGCAACTACTGTATTTTGATTATATTGCATTGTTTTTACACAAATTTATGTATTGCCTTCCTTCTGGGGGCACCTGATATCTGGGGCAAGAAAAACTGAAGAAAATGGCGTCTGCTGGTTCTTTTATACCCCTGGCACATTGACGTCAGGGAAGAAGCGATGACAACCGACGCCGGACCTAGACTTTGGAATTCGGCCGACCGAGGACCCGCCTGACGGCAGGAGAACCCATCTGTTATGACTGCAGCTGTATTAGCACTCGAACATCTACATTTATGGTAGGTACAAAACTGTACTTTCAAGGCTATTGAATGAATTTAAGAATTTCCTAGATGTGGTGATACAGACAGCAGGTTAAAATTAAAGAAGCACTTTGGATGTTTAGATTCAAAACTATACTTGACCATGAGAGGAATGAAGTTGTAGAACTGAAATCTTTCTTTGAGGTACAAAACAATAAAAGCTGTAGCAGTCTCAACTATATCAGAATTTTTTAAATATCTTAATGAAATATGTTTATTTGTTGGATTCTTTGCCAGTGAAATCTGTGTATTTATGCTTCACTGAGCTTTCATTCAAGCTTTTCCCCTGCAGTTGTGTACATAGGGTGGCATCTAGTGGTCAGAAGGAAAATTACATGTTTTTCATAGGTGGGTACTAGGCTATCGGCCCTAGGGCCTATACAAGCCTAGCCAAAAGGGTACCCTGGCTTTTGCTACCCAAGAAAATTATTTTCCTGTGCCCCTGTCGCGCAGAGCCACAGAGGTGATCCCTGGGGTAAATTTCCTAGCCTCACCACACTTTTCCGCCACCAAACCAGAACCAAAACACTAAAGGTGGAGGAGTGTCCATATTCACCAAGGATATTCACAACACTAGGCTAGTTGCCCAACACAATGCGTCTGAAATTTTCCAAGTGCAACTAATGCTAGGTAAGACAGCAATCCAAATTGTAGCTTGCTACAGGTCCCCCACCATGCCCCAAGATTCTCACTACACCTTTCTAAACATACTGGAAAATAGTAAGATACAACCAAACACTGTAATACTGGGTGATTTCAGCTACCCTGTAATTAACTAGGAAAACTACTCATGTACCAACACCTTTGCCCGACGGTTCTTGCAATTCATAAATTCCAACGCCCTGGATCAACTAATCCTTCGTCCCACCAGGGGCTTCAGTATCTTAGAACTGGTCATTACCAACATGGGAAATCGATGCTCCACACCTATGGTCACCCCCTCGTTGGTCAGGTCTGACCATAAGCTAATCACCCTTGACATCCACATCCCACCCCCACCCCCCAGTAAGGAAACCTCCGTAAAAAACTTTTCCATATCCAACTTCATGCTGCTCAAGTCAGAAGTGACAAACTTCATGACACCCATGCAGATCATGCCATCCCCAATAGAATCAAGACGATCGCCTCCAAAAAAAGAAAGCCAATCTGGTGGTCCCTTGCCATAAACAAACTTTACAACAAAAGGAAGAAACTGTTGCAGAAAAGAGGAAAATCCCAGAATGCAAAAAACTCCCTTGCCAGCCTCAGTAAGAAGCTGATATTCCTGATAAAATCCTCCAAAGCTAGTTACGAAAATAAAATTGCCAAAGATTCCAAAGACCACCACAAGGCATTCTATAGCTATGTCAAGAATCTAAATGACAATGCTCAGATCTACTCTGAGCTACAACAGAATGGCATTAAATATACTGATCCCAAGGATGTTGCCAATATCCTGGCAGATCGATTCAGTGCAAACGTCACCTCCCTCTCACCCCCTAAAGGGCCTATCTCAATACTGAAAGATTGCCAAATTCCGGTAATAACAGCCACACAGGTAAAAAACGCACTCTCCAAAACTAAGAATACAACATCGATGGGACCAGACGACATCCCAGGCCGTGTACTACATGAACTACAAAATGAACTGGCACCTCACCTAACTGTCATGTTTAATCATAGCCTCACCTCAGGCTTCATGCCCACTGAATGGCACACAGCTGCAGTTATCACACTCCACAAGGGGGAATCCACCTTGGATCCCGGGAACTACCACCCCATCACTCTGACGAGCCTAATCTGCAAGACCATGGAACTTATAAACAAAGACAACCTTCAAACACTGGACCCCATGCAGTGTGGGCTCGTGAAGGGCCGATCTTGTCTCCTGAACCTGATTGACTACTTCAAATCAGTCTCCAGAGTCGTGGACAAGGGTAAGGTGGTCCACACAGCCTATCTGGATCTTGCCATGGCCTTCAACACCATCCCCCACTCTGGAATCAGAACCCACACTGTAAAAGTAGCCGACTCCACATCCAGCTCCAGACAAGTGGAGTACCTCAGGGTTCAGTCCTGGGACCACTCTTGTTTGGCATCTATTTCTCTGAAGTACAGGTCAACACTAAGGGACTCTGACTAACAAAGTTCGCAGATGACTGCAAACTGGGAGTCATTATTGAATTTCCAAATGATATGGATATTCTACAAAGGGGCCTTACAGAAACAGATGCTTAGTGCCAGAGCTATGGGCTCAAGCTCAATGCCAAGAAATGTAGTTATCCCCTTTGGGGAAAAAACACGTACCCGTGAATTACCACATAGGTGGCAGTACGCTAAACACCGAAAGTGTGATGAGACATAGGGACACAAGTGGACAGTGGTCTCACCTTCGATAACCACATCACCACAACAGTCAGGAAATCCTTCTATGTGGCACACCTCATCACTAAGGGCTTTTCATCCAGAAAAAAGGAGGCCATTGTCCCACTGTACTCATCCCTCATTAGATCCATTATAGAATACAACGCCACATTTGGTATGTACCTCTCAAGACATCTGCAACAACTGGAAAGGCCACAGAAATACCTCACTAAATGAATCACAGCTATACTCTGTCGCGTGTCGTTTACTGAGAGGCGATCTCTGCTTAACATACAAGGCAATGTCATACCCAGAGCTGTTGGACATGCTACACTTAAAGAAATATCAATCCCTCAGAGCCACATGCTCTCGGGATCTAAACCTTATTACAATGAACAGAACATGCTGGAGGGATAGGTTCCTGACCCAGAGACTCCCCAGACTCTGGAACAGACTTGCCCATACATGTCAAGCAGAGCACCTCTTTGGCCCTCTTCAAAAGGAAACTTGACGATTGGATGGGAGATAGGAAATTCACCCTGGGGATCAGGTCAGTTACCCTGCTAGACAGGAGTCCAGGGAAGTCAATATTGTGGGAAGAAATAGCCAGGGAATTGTTATGGCTAGGCTTGTATAGGCCCTAGGGCCGATAGCCTAGTACCAACCTATGAACCATCCAATCATCAAGATTTTTCTTGGAGTGCTAAAGAGGAGCCTTGTTTGATATAGACAGGTAGTTTGCTCCAGAGTATGGGAAGTCTCTGGGACAGGTATCTATCCCTCCAGCATGTTATGTTTATTGTGGTGACATGGTTTAGGTCCCTAGAGTGTGTAGCTCGGGGGTGGGTTTGGGATTTTTTAAGTGGAGCATGTCCAACAGCTCTGGGTTTGACATAGCTTGTGTGTTAGGCAGAGATCGCCTCTGAGTAGGAGATATGCGATGGAGTAAAGCTGGAAGTTTTTGAGACTATCTGCGTAGGGCATCTGTTTGTGGCCGGTAATCCTCTTTGTGAGGTATTTCTGCTGCCTTTCCAGTTGTAGATGTCTTGTGAGGTACATACCAAAAGGGGAGCTGTACTCTATAATGGGTCTAATGAGTGATGAGTAGAGGGGAACACTGACCTCTTTTTTCCCTGGATGCGAAACCTTTTGTGATGAGGTGTGCCACGTAGAAGGAATTCCTGACTACTGTGGCAGTGTGATTATCAGAGGAGGGACTACTGTCCACCTGTGTACCAAGGTCTCTTATCACACTTTCGTTGTTTAGTAGAATAATCACCTATGTGGTAGCTCATGAGTACAGAGTTTTTACCAAAGGGGATGACCATGCACATTTTGACATTGAGCTTGAGGCCATGACTTTGACACCAGGTATCTGTCTCAGTGAGGCCATTTTGTAGGATGTCCACATCGTTAGGAGTTTCAATTATGGCTCTTAGTTTGCAGTCATCTGCGAACTTTGTTAACCAAAAGCCTTCTGTGTCAGTCTGTACTTCAGAAAAGTAGTTACCAAACAGGAGAGGACCCAGGACTGAACCCTGTGGTGCTCCACTTGTCACTGGTCTGAAGTCGGATTTGGAGTCTGCTACTTTCACAGTGTGGGTTCTGTCAGTGAGACAGTTAGCAACCCATCTTGTGAGATAGGGATTTATATCTAGTTTAGTGAATTTATCTATAATTCCAGAAAGGGGGATGGTGTCAAAAGCCTTGGTGAGATCTAGATAGGCTGTGTGAACCACCTTACCCTCGTCTACGGCTTTGGTGACTGCTTCAAAAAAGTCTATCAGGTTTAGGAGACATGATCTGCCTTTTACAAACCAGAACTGGGTGGGGTCCAGAGTTTAGAGATTATCAGTGTCTTTGTTTATGAGTTCCATGATGATATGTTCCATGGCCTTACAGACCAGGCTCATTAGGCTAATGGGGCGGTAGTTCCTGGGGTACATGGTGGCTCCCCCTTTATGGAATGGGATAATCATCGCTGTGTGACATTCAGTGGGCACAATGTTTGAGGTGAGGCTATGGTTGAACATGGTGGTTAGGTAGGGTGCCAGTTCATTCTGTAGTTCATGTAGAATGCAGCCTGGGATGTTGTCAGGTCCCATGGATGCTGTGTTCTTGTTTGGAGAGTGTGTTTTTTACCTGTGCAGCCATGATTACACGAACTTTGCATTCTTCCAGTATAGAGATGTGCCCTTTAGGGGGTGAGAGGGGGGTAAAGTTATCACTCAACCTATCTGCCAGGCTTTTGGCAATATCAGTTGGTTCATTATATTTAGTGGCATTGTACTGTAACTCGGAGCAGATCTGAGTGTTGCCATTGAGATTCTTGACATATGTATAGAATGCTTTGTGGTTGTCTTTAGAATCAGTGGCGATTTTGTTTTTGTAACTACCTTTGGAGGATTTTATGAGGGATCTCAGCTTCTTACTGAGGCTGACCGGGGAGTTCCTCCAGTCATGGGATTTTGCTCTTTTTTGCAACAGTTTCTTTCTTCTGATGTAAAGTTTGTTTATGGCAGGGGACCACCAGATTGGCTTCCTTTTTTCGGAGAATAGCATCTTGGTTCTGTTAAGGATAGCACGATCCATGCACTCGTGTAAGTGCTTATAAAGTGCATTTGTGTAGGATTCAGCAGTCGTACCTCTATTGTCCGTCTGCATGAGTGTCGTGCCGTTTTCCACTTCTGTCTTAAGAAGCGTGAAGTTGGCTTTGGAGACATTTTTTACGGTGGTTTCCCTAATGGGAGGTGGGGGCGGGATGTGGAAGTCTAGGCTGATTAGCTTGTGGTCAGATCTGACCAATGAGGAATTGACCTCTGGTGTGGAACACCCATCGCCCATGTTGGTAATGACCAGGTCTAGGATATTGCTGCCCCTGGTGGGGGTGTTCCAAGATGTTGGAATTTATGAATTCTGGAAAATGTTGAGCAAAAGAGAGTTGGTACATGAGTAGTTTTCCCAATTAATGGTGGGCTAGTTGAAATCGCCTATTATTAGGGTGTTGGATTGTACCCTAAAATTTTCCAGTGTATCAAGAAATGAGTAGTGGGAATCCTGGGGCATGGTGGGGGATCTGTTGCAAGTTACAATTTGGATTGCAGTCTTGCCCAGAGTTAGTTGCACTTGGATAATCTTGGATGCATTATGCTGAGCAACTAGCCAGGAGGTGTGGATATCCTTAATGAATATGGACACACCTCCGCTTTTAGTGTTTCGGTCCAGATTAGATGGCCGAAAGGTGTGGTATGAATTCTAGCCTGGTAATGCAAGGGTGCTCTCTGGAGTCTTGAACCAGGTCTCTGTCACTGCACAGATGTCGATGTTCTCCATTTTAAGGAGTGCCTCGAGTGAATGCATTTTGAGGTTTAGACTTCTAGCATTGAGTAGTATTACCCTCAGATTTGCTTGCTTGTACCTGTTACGGTGGTGAATTTTTCATTTGAACCTTGCCTAAAAATGGAACTATAGGGGTGGCAAGAGCCTTAGCCAGTATCTGGAATCCCAAGGGCGACAGGTGCAGGCCATCTCTGGCAAAGCATCGTGGTCTGTCGACTATGTCATCCCAGGCAGACAGATACTGGATCCCCTTAGAATGCCACCAGAAGCTTAGCCATGTTCATGAAGCTGAACAACAGTTACATAAAGGACATTTCGCTCGTTTATTGCTTAGTTCTGTCTGTCCATACAGCATGATAAAGGAATCAAAGAATAAGTACATTTGTTATTTTTAACACTTTCTTACCCGATGTAACAGCAGTCAGATGAGTAACCATTCGCTTTGAAGTTTTCACTGTCACTGTTGACTGCTGCTCGGATGATCAGGTGTCATGTATATTATTAATAATTAACCCTATGTTTAAAAATTATTTGTCCTGTTTGCTACATTCGGGAGCTCTCTTTTTAGGGAAGTGGTGATAGGTAAGTTTCCTCCACACTTTAACCAAGTAGATTATGGTCAAATGGGGCCCTAGGCAGGTTAAAGGTTGACCCCCCGCCACCACCACCACAGCCATTCCAGTATCACATTACTTGTCTGTCTTTCCCCAGTTACTGTAAACGCTGTTCAAACCTGGGATGTTGTCAGGTCCCATGGATGCTGTGTTCTTGTTTGGAGAATGTGTTTTTTTACCTGTGCAGCCATGATTACACGAACTTTGCATTCTTCCAGTATAGAGATGGGCCCTTTAGGGGGTGAGAGGGGGGTAAAGTTATCACTCAACCTATCTGCCAGGCTTTTGGCAATATCAGTTGGTTCATTATATTTAGTGCCATTGTGCTGTAACTCGGAGCAGATCTGATTGTTGCCATTGAGATTCTTGACATATCTATAGAATGCTTTGTGGTTGTCTTTAGAATCAGTGGCAATTTTGTTTTTGTAACTACCTTTGGAGGATTTTATGAGGGATCTCAGCTTCTTACTGAGGCTGACCAGGGAGTTCCTCCAGTCATGGGATTTTGCTCTTTTTTGCAACAGTTTCTTTCTTCTGTTGTAGAGTTTGTTTATGGCAGGGGACCACCAGATTGGCTTCCTTTTTTCGGTGGATAGCATCTTGGTTCTGTTAGGGATAGCACGATCCATGCACTCGTGTAAGTGCTTATAAAGTGCATTTGTGTAGGATTCAGCAGTCGTACCTCTATTGTCCGTCTGCATGAGTGTCGTGCAGTTTGCCACTTCTGTCTTAAGAAGCGTGAAGTTGGCTTTGGAGACATTTTTTACTGTGGTTTCCCTAATGGGAGGTGGGGGCGGGATGTGGATGTCTAGGCTGATTAGCTTGTGGTCGGATCTGACCAATGAGGAATTGACCTCTGGTGTGGAACACCCGTCGCCCATGTTGGTAATGACCAGGTCTAGGATATTGCTGCCCCTGGTGGGGGTGTTCCAAGATGTTGGAATTTATGAATTCTGGAAAATGTTGAGCAAAAGAGAGTTGGTACATGAGTAGTTTTCCCAATTAATGGTGGGCTAGTTGAAATCGCCCATTATTAGGGTGTTGGATTGTACCCTAATATTTTCCAGTGTATCAAGAAATGAGTAGTGGGAATCCTGGGGCATGGTGGGGGATCTGTTGCAAGTTACAATTTGGATTGCGGTCTTGCCCAGAGTTAGTTGCACTTGGATAATCTTGGATGCATTATGCTGAGCAACTAGCCAGGAGGTGTGGATATCCTTAATGAATATGGACACACCTCCGCTTTTAGTGTTTCGGTCCAGATTAGATGGCCGAAAGGTGTGGTATGAATTCTAGCCTGGTAATGCAGGGGTGCTCTCTGGAGTCTTGAACCAGGTCTCTGTCACTACACAGATGTCGATGTTCTCCATTTTAAGGAGTGCCTCGAGTGAATGCATTTTGAGGTTTAGACTTCTAGCATTGAGTAGTATTACCCTCAGATTTGCTTGCTTGTACCTGTTACGGTGGTGAATTTTTCATTTGAACCTTGCCTAAAAAAGGCACTATAGGGGTGGCAAGAGCCTTAGCCAGTATCTGGAATCCCAAGGGTGACAGGTGCAGGCCATCTCTGGCAAAGCATCGTGGTCTGTCGACCATGTCATCCCAGGCAGACAGATACTGGATCCCCTTAGAATGCCACCAGAAGCTTAGTCATGTTCATGAAGCTGAACAACAGTTACATAAAGGATATTTCGCTCGTTTATTGCTTAGTTCTGTCTGTCCATACAGCATGATAAAGGAATCAAAGAATAAGTAAATTTGTTATTTTTAACACTTTCTTACCCTATGTAACAGCAGTCAGATGAGTGACCATTCGCTTTGAAGTTTTCACTGTCACTGTTGACTGCTGCTCGGATGATCAGGTGTCACGTATATTATTAATAATTAACCCTATGTTTAAAAATAATTTGTCCTGTTTGCTACATTCGGGAGCTCTCTTTTTAGGGAAGTGGTGATAGGTAGATTTCCTCCACACTTTAACCAAGCAGATTATGGTCAAATGGGGCCCTAGGCAGGTTAAAGGTTGACCCCCCCCACCACCACCACCACCACAGCCATTCCAGTATCACATTACTTGTCTGTCTTTCCCCAGTTACTGTAAACACTGTTCAAACCTGTCAATATGCATACTGTTTTCTTAGCTTTTAACAATAATTAGATATTTGAATTTAAATTTAAAACTTTTATTTCAGATTTTATAGAGCAAACACTGATGGCCATTTGCTAAACTAAACAGTCTGACATTGAAAAAAGACTTAGCATGAACAGTAAAATTCTCTGCCCTTAAAACTCAGTCATTGAAACTGACAATCAAAAATGTGGCGGATGAATTGTACCTCTGGCTATTTTCAAACTTTGGGCCCTCTCTACACATTTTTAGGACTATACATAAATGCATTTGTTCTTTGATTCGCCTTCCAAATTGTATTAAGTTACATAACTTGTTTTGTACAACAAAGTCGCACCTTTCAATCTCTTAATGCAAGAAATTTGGACAAAGCTTAAATGATGGGGAGACAAAGGCCCAAAAATAGGGATAGATTTTAAATATCACTCTTACTTACAAAATTACAGTAACAGGACTTGTGTTACCATACATTTTCAGAATGATATGAAGTCTGAAACGTAAAGGTATGTCATTATTTAGTGACTTCAGTCATCAGTGAGTTGTCAGAAACCCACAAATTTGAGGAACAGACCAAAAATGTTAGGCAAAAATCTGAATAGTTGAGAGGTATGATTTGATTACGTTTTAACTTTGTGGTTTAGAACGTTTTTTTTCCAGTAAGCGGTGAAACGAAGTATATGAACCAATAATAGTAAAACTACCCATTTCAGAATATTTCAGCTGCAAAAGGCCATTCGTACTGCTGTTATAATCTGCTAATATTAGTCAATATACACAACCTCTGCAGAAGTAAAAGTCATCTGACTAAGTAGAGAGAACCATTACTAATGCAGAGATTGCTGCTGGCAAATAACTTTGCATTTCAGTGCTTCAGTGCTTCATCTACAAATGCTTTGCCTGCTGCATTTAAAGAATAAATTGCCTGTGTTAAGTAAATTGGTGTGCTCATGATATTGCCATAAGATTTTCTAATTAGATCAGCTATGCAGTAGGGAATGGATGATAAATAACAATATGTACATAGTTAACTTGGTATACGACCATTATACAGCCTTGCCAAATTCCCAGTTACTCCACAGTATTATCTAGTTAAGTCACTTGCTCATTGCCCCAGAGTAAGTAAATGAAGGTGGAAGTTTTCAAACTCTGTACCCTTACCACAGGAAGCAGCTCATTAACAACTTGGAGCTTTAGTCATGTGCGCTAACTGCCAAAGTGATAGTTTTGAAATAAACATTGAAATCCTTTGCAATCAGATCTAGTAGAGAAGAATGTATCACAGTAATATGCAGCCATGACTGTGTATTAGAAACTGAAGGCTCTAACTGTTCTTCTGATCATCACCCCAAGTAATGCAGACCATACGACCTGATAAATATCAACCCCTTTGTAGTTGCTGGAGGTGGTAAAGAAGGTATTGCAAAAATAAATTACTAAAATAATGCACAATCCAGGCCTGTAAATAAATTAATTCATTCTTTATTGCAATGAATAAAGTAAAACAATAAAGAGAGTGTAAATGCTGCAGACAATAAAGACAGTATAAATTCTGCAGAGGCTTTTGTTCAGCAACCCACAGGTTATACAAAAACAGAAATATTACAGCATACGTTTTTGGGAGGGAGCTGACATGCTTGCATAGAGCTCAATTTTGACTTCCCTATGTATTCTCTGTCATCAAGAATAGCTACCCCGTCTGACATCACTCAGTACAGGTCTGGCCTACTTTAATGGCTAATACTGCTGTATTTTTGCAGCATATGACTCCAGAGGCAACAGAGACAGACTTTGAACAAATGGAGCCCTATGCATGGTACTGAATCAGGACCCTACCAGCCATACCAGTATTACTTGGCTGTCTCTCCCCATTTACCACAAACACTCATTAAACCTGTTAGTGTACTTATTTTCTTCTTTACTTCTACACTTACCACATAGATTTGCATTTTAATAAAACTTTTATTTAAAATTTTACAGAAAAAACACTGAGTTATTTTCTAAACAAAACACTCGCATTGAAAACGGACTTATTGTGAGAAACAAACTTATTTTCCCTCAAAACTCACATTTAGGTTTAGGCAACTAGTTAAACTATAGCAAACATGCTGGATTTCTTACTCAAATAGCATATACATCAGTACTAATTAGTATCTAAGTGAAGGCTGCAGGAATTCATAAGAGAAATGTGTAACTCATTTGCTAATAGCCTGGGATACAGCCCACTGTGCACACGTGTTCCTTTTCACGAGTACTTTCTGGTGAAGTAATTTGGTAGAGTCTCATGGAAGACAAATGAAGGATGAGGGAATCAAACCATGTACTACAGGAAGCAGTTCTTTAACAGATCATAGGCTTACTCCTCTGCAGTAACTGCTAGACAACCTGTAACTCAAACACGCTGCCTTTCATACCAGTTTGCTTGCCAAAAACAAGCTGTTAGTATTTTAACTATTAATACATTTTTAACATTGAACTCCTAGACTTCTTGCAGTCCAGTTTATTCACAGGTGAATAATAAGCACAGCTGGTCAGAACTCAACAGAAAAAGGCTTTTAAATAAGTTAAATTGTCCACTGTTATATTAAATGCTATAGCTATATAAACTATAGCAGACATGCTGGACACTACCAGCTGCTGGAGAGGCAATTACTTGTATTACTTGTTCACATCCCACAATTTCAAACTTCATGTATTTTTTTACTGAACGTTTTGCCCAGTGGACATTTAAATGCTAATTACTCTGTATTTTGTACATTTCACTCAGCAGGTAATACACAAGTCTCTTACTGTTATTTGCTTGCACCTGCAGTCCTCTGGTTTCCAAGTTAATGAGAAAAAAAACAGCTAATGACTTTCAGGTGCATGAAATAATCTTTGTACATTTTAGAACACACTGTCCGGTCCTCTCATGATTAATTGCTTACACCCATAGACATTTGGTCTCCCAGTGCAACATTCACTAATGGAAAAAAATAGAAAAAAGCTAATGACTTTATAAATACAAGGAAGAACTAGTATTTTCCATTCCTTTCATAATTTATCTAATTTTTAAGCATTTTTGATTAAACAGTTGTCTTGATTTTAAACCAAGCACATCAGTCTAAATGTCTATCCCCTCCCCCCAAAAAATAAGAACATGATCTGCATTGTACACATAATGTTATCAATATATGTTTACATCTCCCACCCCAGCAGCCCACTATCACATTATATTACCTTAACCTTTCATACGTCCAGTCTTTCTTAATTTGTTATAGTATATATAAAGCGTGGATACCTTACAACTAAAGAGTACTTAAATTCTTTAATGTCTTTAGCATATACAGCTTGCACTAGTAAGACTCCTCCACCTGTCCTTTAAAATGTCCTAGTGCCCACTATACAGAACTTCTTTACAATGCAGCATACAGTTTACCACATGAAGCTGTTTATGTAAATGTTAGTCTCTTCAGTTTCCTTCTAAATATTAACAGTGTAGAGTGTATGTTTTACTTTTCACCTACCTGGTTGACATAGTCAACTAAGTTTCATTCATAGTCTTTTCTCCTTGCATAACCACATGTTGCGTGTCTATTCTTATATCTGTTGAGACTTATTTTTTATAATCTCCTATTTATTAAATAATTTCACAATGTTGGTGGTCTTCTCCCAATCCTCTTCATCACCCAACACCAGTCTGTGGTTCAGGCTCAAGGTACCTCTAATTTAACTAATCAGTTCCTCTGCATTTTTCAATCCCTCAAGCACTTTCCTTTAAAACATTATAAAAGGTTTCACTGGCAAAGAATCTGTAGAGGATTCATTTTTGTCAGAAGAATGAAAAGCTTGGGGAAAAATTAATAGGAATTATTTAGAGGGGTTAACAAATGTTAAAATATTGTAGATTAACAGGAATCTCGCAGAACAAAAAGAAGAGCAACTGCAAAGTGTTATAAGGAAAATAAGGGAGCATTTTGAAAATATGCATTAAATTAGAAAGACTGTTAAGCAACTATGTTTTGATAAACCCAGAGAAACAAAGCATAGCATCATGACTTTAGACAGCAGAAACTAGAAATGGTTGTTGCCAAACTTGGGAATCCTATAAAAAATAACTAAAGGTTCTGTAGAGAGACTAAAGGTATTCTGAACATTTTATGAGAATTTGTATAAAGCAAAGGAATGTAAAAAAAGGGGGGGGGGGTGAAACCTATATGGAAGATTTAATTATTCCATGGTTAGAGGCAAATGAGGCTCAACAATAAAGATAAGATGACTTCCAAGATGGCGCACTCCTCAGCAGTATAACTTCAGCTGTCCCAGTGTAAAAATAGAAACTGAGAAAAAGAAGTGCCATTGAAAAGAAATTATTGGGAGGGGGTTACAATTCAGTTACTGTTTAGTAAATACACTGCCTAGATGCCATCAAACACGAAATTTGGAAAACTTGAAACAAAGTCAACCAGAAAATGAGAAGAGTGTGAGAACTGGCTGGGATGAATTCTGCAGATATTCAGCAAAAAGCAGTTCAAGCTTCAGCTTTGGTTCAAGAGATGGCTTCCAGTAATTTAGAGGGAAAAAATAAATCAAATGTACTCAGAGGTGATCAAAATAAACGAAAAATTGAAGGAATATATAAATTCAAACAACAAAAGACTGGAAAAATAGAAAAAGCTTTAATTAGCCATTCAGGTGAACAGATAAAACTGCAAAATCAGAGGCTGACATTAAGAAAAAGCTGGCTGAATATGAGGTTTCAGAAGAGCTGTTTAAAAAGTAGTAGAGTTAGAAAACAGAGCATGCCGAGAAAACCTGAGATTTTCTGCTGTACTGGAAAAACTGGATGGAATAGACTGTATTAGTTTTATAGGAGACCACTGCCTTATCCACTAGGCCACTGGGGCTCAAATAAGCAACTGGGCTGGTATTCCACAGCAACATTTGTTAATTGAAAAGGCACATAGAGTGTATGCACCAAAACTGGCTGTGAAACAGCAGCCAAACCTTATATTGCAATCTTACCAGCAGAAAGAATTGATCTTGACAAAATTGCAGCAGAAAGACAAAGCACTAAAATTAGAGACAGCAGAGAATTTGTAGAAAACAATTATCCATTGTACACCAGACATAAGAGAAGCAAGTTAATACCAGCAATCAGGGAATGTCTGGAGACAGGTGTGAAATGAAATTTAAGCTGCTGTATCTGGGTCTGTATTATATCATCGAATGTTCACATCATTGAGCAGCATTTCTTCGGAAATGCCATTCATTGAACCCCCCCCCCACTCACACCCCCTGCTAATTATATATACCAACTCCAAGAACTCAGTACAGTGAGGAAAGGGCAAATTTCCTGATCCTTACAGTAATGCAGTCTCAGTCAGAATGGTTCAACAAATGGCATTTTCGATGCAATGCAGTTCGATGGTGTGATCATTCAATGTAATAATAACGACCCGCTGTATCCTGCCGTCTTCAAAGTGTTTTTCTTGGAGGTTCAAATTAATTTTTGATGCAGAATAGGCTAAAGTGAAAAAAAATGTATTCACAGCAATGAGAGTCAGCAAGCAGAAGGGGACTCTGCTTCTCATTTTTCTGAAAGTAAGGTTCATAGTAAGACGTTGCTAGTGAAACCTTTTCTAGTGCTTCAAAGGAAAGTGCTTGAGAGACAGAAAAATGCACAGGAGTTAACTTTAACAATCAGTAGTACCCTGAACTTGAATCATAGTCTGGTGTTGGGGGATGGAGTTGAACAGGAAAAAGACCAGCAGCTCTGAAATTTGTGAATAAATGGAAGACTATAAAGCATTTTATCACATTGAAGAAATATGTTTTTCAAGAAAAAGTGGACTTCTGTCTGTTTTTGTTAAATTGTGCTTGGACTGTAAAGCATATACCGAACTTTAAGTCATTAATATTTAGAAGGACACTAAAAGGGGGAAAAACTAATTATCAGTAAAGCAATTATTATTGTTGTTAGTATTTGTATAAAACATTTAATATATACATTTCTTGCTTTATACAGTAAAACAGTTTTGTGTAGTTCAAATGGAGATGAGAAGAAATAACTGTACAAAAGATCAGCCTGCCACGTGTTAGTATATGCATGTAATACAATGGTTGGAAATGCATATTCAAAAAAACAGTCATGTATAATAGGTGGAAAAATAGATTTTTATCATGATGGCTATGCTGTCCCATATTATCCTGGAGTGTGATTGGCCATACAGGTATGGATAAAAAGGAAAGAATATTGAATTACATTAAGAAATGCAGAATACAAATAACAATGCTGCAGGAGACACATTTGGAAAGAAATGGGCATGTGAATTTGACAATGGATTTCTGAATGGATATTCAACACAATATCCAGGACTTAGGAAAAAGGGAGTAATTATACTAATTGCTAGAGAGACTTCAGTAGTGATAGGTGAGGAAAGAAAACAATAGTAGATTTGTTGAAAGGGGCTATTGGCAAGAGAGGAAAATTACAATGACTTGTATTTATAGTCCACCAAAAACTGCTCTTTTAGGGGAAATTGGCTTTCAGCAGGGAATATTATTTAAGGGGGGACTGGAATTTGAATTGCAGTAGTGAGAATGTATCGGGGGACCTGGAAAGGACAATATAACAAAAGAGGCTAGATTTCTAAACAAATTTATGAAAATATTGTTGTGAATTCAATAGTAGGAGTTCAGAGTGAATTTGCATATAATTTCCCAAGGGACAATAATTGGGCAAGACTAGACAGAAATTATATTTCACAAGAACATGTGCATGTAACTGAAAGCTTCAACACACATTCAATAACTATTTCTGATCATGCACCAATAAAAACTAAGATAAAAAATGCAGGATAATGAACTAAAAATAAGACGTTTTTTTCCCACCCACCTGTTAAAAGAGAAGGATTTAAGGAATGGGTAGTGAAAATTATTAGCGAGTTATTAGTAAAGATAGAAATATCTTTAGAAGTTATAGCTAGTGACTGGGCTAAAATGAAAATTGAGTTTAAAAATAAGGTCAGAATAAGAGAGAAAGATATATGATTTAAGAGCTTTTAGAAATTACTTAGAAACAATGACTGATGGAGGTTAAAGTATTGTAGAAAAAAAAAGGGAATTTCACAGAACAAGCAGAGGAACAAATGCAGAGTGCTAAAGTGAAAATAATGGAGCATCTGGAGTAAAGCAACTATATTTTGATAACTTTAGAGAGCAAAAATGTTTAGCACAACAATTTAGGTAACAAAGCATGAAAAGGATTGTTGCCAAATTTAGGAAACTTATAACAAGAAAAATAAACTATTCCAGAAATGTTATGTATATTTGTATAAAGTAGACAAATATGGAAATCAAGAAAGAGTACAAATAGAAATATTTATGGAGACTTAATTATGCCAAGGTTGTCGAGGGGCAAGGCTTAGCAGCTAACAACTGAGATAGGAGATGATGAGATAAAAACTATGATATATTCAGAAGAGTCCCCAGAAAGAGAGAGTATTCCTGTGGAAGGTTGGGAATTAGGAAGGAAATGTTAAAGTTCTGAGAGATTTTGTTTAACAATATTTTAAAGGAGGTGAAATACCAACATCTTGGAAGAAAGCTGTGGTGGCCGTGTTACCTAAAGATGGCAGAGACCATATCTAAAAAATTGTACCTTGGTTTGTGATTTACTGTGGAGTTGACTGGTAAGAGAAGTTTTATTTGAATTTATATTTTATTTGTTATCACTGTTTTTCACTGTTTATAGGTAGGAAGGGATAGCTTGTTAAGATTTACTTTGATTCATATTTTGTTCTTTTACCTTTCATTTTACTGTTGGTTGTTAGAAAGTGACAGGTTTTAGACAGGCAAGCTATAGCCATCCCAGGGGGCCTAGACAGTTGTAAATTCACACAGACTGCAGAGAGGAAAATCCAGAGCATATCTAACAATCCTACCTCGGTTTGTGATTTATTGATCTTTACTGCTAAAAAGAGGTGCAGCTGCAAGTGATAGTGAGGAATTACAGATTTTGTCTGGCTTGTAGAACTTCTATGATATTACTGTACATACTTTAGTATTTAATTGTTTATTGCTTGTGTGATTCTTGTTATAGAAGTTGATTTAAGTTCTCCTTGAATTCTGTTGTTACTGATTTTGATTATTCTTTTCTTTTACAATATTTTATTTGTTTAAAGCTGAATATGGATTCCTTAAATGAGTATGCAATTAGCGATTTGCTAATGCACAATTATCTTGTACAGTGTAATAAATGCTGTTCATATTTAAAGGTAACAGCTGATAATACTGGTGGTCTGCTTTCCTCATGACAAAAGATGGATGATTTGCTTACCATTTTTAGAAGTAAATCTAGACTTGATGATGATTACACTTGTGCAATTGGCATGGCTTGGAATAATGTTGTTTCATGTATAAACTGGACTGGTAAGATAAATAATGTTAGGCAAAGAACAACTATAACACATTTAGGAAATGATGCATCTATTTTCGGTAAAGATCATTCAACACCTATGAAACAAGATGATGTCCCCGACAACTTTGGAATTCTGGATGCAAGTGTTCAGCAATCTGAATATCTGGATTGTTTAGAAGGAAACAAAGGAAAGAAAGGAAGAAGTTCACAACAAATAAGGAAGAAAAATAAACTGATTAATGTCTGTGAAGTAAAGAGAATATGTACTAAAAAGAACACTGCTTTGTTATGTGACACACGGGATACAGAAAAAGCCATCATTTTTCCAAAAGAGATATTAGAAAAAAGAGGTAATGGGCAGGTGAAAAGGAAGAAATCAAAATTGAACGTGGAAGGATTGAAGACCATTACTGTAAGAAAAAAGAAAAGAAAGACAGATGTTGAGTATATGGCTCAAGCTGTGGATTTACAATCCCAGCTGGATGAGAATTTAATACACAATAAAAACAGTGGGGTTAATAAGGCTAGTGATGAATATCTATCCTTTGTAACAATTGTTAGAGCAGATATTACTGTATTAGAAGTTGAAGATTCTTCAGAGCTGGTCAGCAAAGATATTCTTGTAATTGGAGATTCTGTTATTCTAATAACAGAATCTCCAATTACAAGAATATATTTGCTGACCTGCTGGCAGGTTAAATTAAATGCTTGTTTTCCCCCAGGGCTCAATAATAGAGAAGAATTTAAAATGTATTTAAAAAGGAAGGGACTGAAACATTAGGGAAGCTGTATATTAGTATGGGTTAGAATTTTAATGTGGACTGTTGTTTTAAATAGCTATTGAAGCTCTTAATTGTCAGTTGTTTTAATTGACTACTATTTTAGTATTTAAACTGTGTGTTTTCATGGTTACAGCCATTAGTCTGAAAAAGTCTCCATTGTAGGAGACGAAAGTGCTTACTTTTGGCTTGGAGTATCATTTCTATCTGTGGATTAAAGCTAAACTTTTATTTCTCCATGCTGACATTGTGTTCTTTGTTTTTGTTATTAGAGGAACTGATACTTATATTTGCAGAGAAGATAATTAACATCAAATAGTGTTATGCTTTCCAGGAGCAAAAATAGAAGATGTGAGACAAGCCTTGAAACTCCTTAATGTAAGGAAGTACAGATCATCTTTATTCATGTTGGTACAAATGATCTCATCCGCAAGGATTCTCTGACCCTGTTAGTAGGGAACTGACAGCCGTCTTAGATAGTGTAACTTGTACTGGTGTTAGGGCGTATTTTTCATAAATCACATATAGAAAGGATAGGTCACCATGAATGAAAATATTTGTTGGGATAAAGGCCTACATGAAAAAAATGTCCTGTTTTAAAAAATGGAAATGTTTAGATTATCCAAGCCTAGTTTTTGGCACACACGTGTTCAGACAGGATGGCGTACATTTGTCAAGATCAGGAAAGATAATTTTTGCAGCAGATATTTACAATATTTGACAAACACTAGGCAGAATTTTTGCCAGATCAAAAATTTAACAGTCCACCGATATATTTGATGCATTTCTGATGGTTATTACTAGGGACATTAATAATTTTTTTTCATTGGAAAATTTGCTACATTCCCACAAGATTGATGTTATTGTATGGATAAAGAACAATGACTGGAAACCAGTTCTGCCAGGGTATAAATGTTTTTATTGTAACAGACAATGTTAAGTTGTCTATCTCACCTTCATTCTTGCTGGTTGGGTTCGGAGCCGATCCTCGGCTCCGACTCGGCCATCTTCAAAAGCTCGAGAGCTGCTTACTGGCTCGAGCCCCCCCCATATCCCATGATGCCTGGCGCTAGATACCCAGATCTCATTTGCTGCTTCTGCTGCGAGGTTGTTCTACTGGCTCAGGTCGTATAAGCTTTATTACTATTGTATTTTTCTGGTCAAATCTGTAATTGTTAGTGTAGAATTAGTCGTTAGTCTAGACTTTGTACTGTAGCTAGTTTCTTCCTTAGATAAGCCCGTTACTTTTCCTCAACAAACTCGTTTAAGTTAGAGAGCCCCCCCCTTCTCTCCCTTTTCCTCAGAAAGGTTCTTTCCGTTTAAGTTAGAGGTTAACCGTTCTCTCTATCTCTTTTCAAAAAAAGAAGAAGAATTTCTTCTATTAATCACTGTTAGTGTTTAGTGATAGTTTGCTGTAGTTTTTGTTGTAGTGGTACTCGTAGTGGGTTGTAGGAACTGTAGTGTGTTAAGTTTTACTGTTTGGTTACTTCAACCTGTCTGTGTGTGTTCTTGTCCTTTGTTTTTCCACCAGGATGTCCAAGGACCCAAAACCATCCGGATTCAAGAAGTGTGACTCATGCTGTCAGAAGATGTCTCTGACAGATGGTCACACTTCTTGTGTTTATTGTCTGGGCACTGTGCACCTGCAGGACCCTTGCTCCATCTGCCATGCCTTCAGTCCAAGAGTCCTGCAGGAGCGCAAAAATAAATTGATCCTGAGGGGTGTGCTTAAACCCCAAGATTCACCGACCGAAGGCTCAGCCCGTGAAATCTTCCAGGCCTCCTGAACCGTCGGCTCCCAGTTCGGAGCCGTTGTTGGGTGAAGCCACTCAATCCATCTTGGCTCCAGCTGGAACTGATGTCCCTCCCTCCCAGTCGGCTCTGGCACGGTCTTCAGAGCCGGCTGCGAGTCGAAAGAGATCCAGGTCTCGTTCTTTGGAGTCGATATGTTCGGCTCCGAAGTCGCCCCTGCTCCAATCGGAGCGTAGTTATCGATCATCCCACTCTTCTCGTTCCTCTAGACTTTCGGCCCATGACTTGGAAAGAGTGGTCAGTAGGCTGTTAAAATTGCATGCCCTAGCCAAAATGTTGTCCAGCCCTCCTCATCAGGAGTCTGCTCCATCCACAGTTGTAGATATTCCTCCTCCGACTCATCCTATGAGCTCGGAGCCAGAGTTCGTTGGGGTTTGAGTCGTGGAGCCGTCGACGCAGATACCCTGTCTTTCAGTTCTGTTGTCAGCTCCGATCCCTTCCAATGGTACCTTTCCTGGAGGGATCTGGGCGCCGAGACTCCCTCGTCGGCTCTGAGGGGGTGAGTGGCATCGGACCCTTGTCCGACCCCGCTCTCCCTCTCGGTGCTTCGGCTCAGGTGAGCTCAGCTTCCACATCTGCCTCGGAGCCATCCCCCTCAGTGCGGGGAGGGCTTCTGGTTTCTTCGGAGCCTGAGCCTTCTCTGCATCTGGGCAGGGATGCCTTTGAGGTGATGAGGAGTGTACTGGCCCCTGAGTCAGCCCCACGATCAACCCCTTCGGCTCCTCCACCTAGGGTGCCTGCGTCAGCCTCTGCCCCTCTTCCAGACCCCAAGCGTAGGGATACAGCTCTCCAGGACACCCTGTTGGGTGTCTCCTCCCCTTCCGAGGCCTCCCCTGATCATTCAGAGGAGCCACCTCGCAAGAGGAAATGCAAGAGTAAGGATGTTGACTCCCCTGAGTCTCTCACATCGGATACCGAATTAGAGGAGTCGGAAGGGTCCCCTAGATCCCCCTCAGAAGAGGTCTCCTTCTCAGACATCCTTGCGATGCTTAGGCAAAGGGGAAACTGGACTACCCTAAGCCCTTCCGAGGATGAGTCTGTATTCCTGGACGCGTTTGGATCCCGACCTTCCACCTCCTGGGGGTCTCCGCCTTTCGACCCACTGATGTCTGTGGTGGCTCGGAAGGTGTGGACGGCTCCAGACACAGTGGAACCGACCCCCAGAAGACCTGCCAAGTTCATTACTGCCCCGCAGGACAAACAGTTCTTGACCAAGGGTGTCCCCGTTGATGCCATGGTGGTAGCAGTGGCCACAAAGAAGGAGTTGGCTGAAACTTCTTCATCTGTCCATCCCCCTAACAAGGAGTCCAGAACGATGGACAGATATGGGAAGCGGATGTTCTCTTCAGTGACCTTTTCCATGCAGTCCCTGAATTACCTGTGCCACTTTACCCATCTTCAGAGGGATCTCCTGAAAGAGCTTGGAGATACCCTCCAAGATCCATCAGCTGAGGGGGCCCAGGCTAAGGCAGCCTCCCAGCTGGCAACTCTTAATTCAGTGGTAAACTCCTCCATGAGGCTCATTTCGTATGCAGCCGATAGTGCAAGTAGAGCCACTGGCACAGGCTTGGCCCTAAGGAGGCATGCTTGGATGCAGCTATGTAACTTTGCGGAACCTTTCAGAGCGTCTTTCACCAACACCCCTTTTGATGGTTCCTCTCTCTTCTAATCACAGGTGAAAGATACCCTTACCAGGTGTGAGCAGGAAGGCAAGACTCTCTCTGCCATAGGAGTCCGTTTTTCCACTCCTTCCAGACCATATCCTAAGGGTCAGAAGAGTGGAAAGATGTGGTTCCGAAAATCCCAAGGAGCCTTGCCGGACACACATGGTGAGTTTCCCTCCAGGGGCAGAGGAGGGAACAATAACAGACGCTGCCCTCGTGGCAGAGGGGGTCCGCAAAACCAGGGCAGCATGGAATCTTTCTCTGACGAGCCCTTCCAGCATCCCTGAAGGGTTGCCCGGCTGCTCACCTCTGGAGGCAGTCAGGGGAAGATTATCGCTGTACCCAAGAGCCTGGCAAGACATAACACAAGACAAATGGGTACAGTCCGTCATATCTGGAGGCTACAAAATTCCCTTTGTTCGCACCCCTTTAAGGTCAAACAAGTACCTTCCAGATGTTCCACCCAGTCTAAGGGACCAAGCAGTGCAAGAATTCTCAAAACTGCTAAGAAAAAGGATCATCCAGCTAGTCCCAGCAGACCAACAAGGATCCGGAATTTACTCAAGGTTCTTTTTGGTACCAAAAAAGACGGGACTGGAGACCCATTTTGGATCTCAGCAGACAAAACAAGTCTGTACAAAGAACGAAGTTCTGGATGGTCACACTTCAGTCCATTTTACCCTTTCTGGGTTAGGACAATTGGATGTGCTCCATAGATCTTCAGGATGCGTACTACCACATCAAAATGGACAGACGCTCCCGAAAATCCCTTCGCTTCCGGATGGGAGCTAGCCACTATCAGTTCAGAGCTCTGCCCTTTGGTCTCACCACAGCCCCCAGGGTGTTTACCAAATGTATGGCAGTAGTTACCGCTCACCTGAGATGGCAAGGATTCCAGGTGTTTCCATATCTCGACGACTAGCTCCTCACTGCTACCACCAGACATCACCTTCTGCGAGCTAGAGACTGCACCATCGACACTTGCTCCAGGCTAGTTATCACAATAAATTTCGAAAAGTCTGCATTGTCACCCTGTTAATCTATCACCTTTATAGGCGCAGATTTAAATACCAAAGACATGTTAGCGAGCCTCCCACCAGACAGGGTGTTAGTGATTCGTCAGCATGTCAAGGTTTTATTAGCATGCAAAAGGATTCAAGCCAGGTTTGTCCTTCAAATGCTAGGTCTTATGGCAGCAGCGATTGTACTTGTCCCTCTAGCTCGGTTTCACATGAGGATTCACCAGTGGCTTCTTTTCACCCAATGGTCCTTCCAGCAACTTCCCATGTCTTACATGATTATGATCACCCAGGCATGCAAGAAGCACCTTGAGTGGTGAATGGTCTCCACATCAGTGCTCCACGACAGACCATTTGTTCTCCCCCCTCCAGTGGCTACAGTGACCACGGACGCCTCCCTGATCGGGTGGGGGGGGGGGCATTATCAGGGCAGAACAGTCCAAGGCACCTGGCAACCTCACGAGTATCATCTTCACATAAATGTCTTGGAGATGAGGGCTGTGTTCTTAGCGTTGCAGGCTCTTCAGGACTCTCTTCCTACCGGGACCATTGCAGTTCAAACGGACAATATGTCCGTAGTGTGGTACATCAAAAAGCAGGGCAGAACCAGGTCCTACCCCCTATGTCGAGAAGCACTCAGACTCTGGCAGTGGGCGATCTCTTCCTAATGGTTTCTGATTGCAACACACATCCCTGGGAGGTCCAACGTCATAGCAGACAGACTGAGCAGAGCAGTTCTCATGCCTCACGAGTGGTCTTTGAACCAGGTAGTTGCGGACCAAATCTTCCGCAAATGGGGCCAACCTTGCTGCGACCTTTTTGTAACTCCCTTCAACAGCAAGTGCAGCAATTTCTTCTCTCTCCTTCCATTTCCCGGGCATTCCCCCAGAGAAGCTCTAGTCCACGATTGGCCCCAGGGACTTCTTTATGCATTCCCTCCTTTCCCCCTCATACCGAAGCTAATTCAGAAGGCTACCATTTTGGGTTGCAAAATGATCCTCATTGCTCCTTACTGGCCTTAACAAATATGGATTCCGTTCCTGCATCGCTATCTTCTCGAACAGCCTTGGACTCTGGACCTAGTTCCAGACCTCCTGATTCATCAATCGGGCGGGCTCACCAATCCCTGCACTCTGTCCAGCTCACAGCTTGGTTGCTCCACTTCCAACCTTAGCCAGGCTCCCAGATATCTCCCCCTCTGTGCACAAAATCCTTTTGTCATCACACAAGTCTACGACCAGAAAAACTTACGCTAGTAAGTGGAAACGTTTTTCTTCCTGGGCAGAGGCAAAAAGTATAGACCCCTTTTCAGCCCCCGTACACTCCATTTTGGAATTTCTCACGGAGCTCTTCCATGCTGGGTCCGCTTCCGCTACAATTAGAGTTCAGTTAGCAGCAATTTCAAATTTTCACATTGGCCTGTCTGAAAACAATATCATGTCCCATAAGCTGTGTAAAGCCTTTCTCAAAGGAACCACTCTGCTCGGGCCTCCAGTGAGGGATCCTCCACCACCGTGGGATCTAAATTTGATTTTAGCTTCACTAATTTCACCCCCTTTTGAACCTACAGCTTCTTGTTCACTTAAGTTCTTATCTTGGAAAACCCTTTTTCTGGTAGCTATTACTTCAGCCAGAAGAGTTTCGGAACTACAGGCTCTTTCTATCCGTCCCCCATACCTCGTGTTCCACAATGACAGGGTTGCTCTTAGGACTAATCCTTCCTTCCTTCCTAAGGTCTCTTCAGAGAGTAACTTGAATCAGTCTATAGACCTTCCTGTGTTTTTCCCTAACCGCTCCAACAGGGCGGAGTATAAGTTGCATCAGTTAGATGTTCACAGACAACTACGCTTTTATTTACATAGAACCAAATACATTAGAAAATCAGATCAACTGTTCCTGTCTTATGCAGTAGATAAACAAGGTCTTCTGGTAACCTAAGGTAACCTTATCCAGGTGGTTGTCGTCTGTCATCACATTCATATATCAACTCAAGAATAAAGAATTACCGGTCAAACCAAAAGGTCACTCCACCAGAGCTTTAGCCACTTTGGTGGCTTTTCAGGCTAGGTTGCCCATGGAATCTATTTGTGCTGTGGCTACATGGGCCAACCCACATACTTTCATTTCGCATTACAAGTTGGATTTGGCTTCCAGGAGCAGAGCTGATTTTGGTTCCACTGTTCTGAAGAGTCTTCTCCGATGAGCCACCCAGGTTTTTAGGTGCTAGGGTCGCTGTCCCAACCAGCATGAATGAAGGCGAGATAGACAACTTAACATAAAGAAGTTATGTACCTACCATAACGTTCCATGTTAGTTGTCTTCTTCTCGCCTTCTTTCTTGCGTCCCACCCTCCATCCCCCTATCCTAGTGGACCGAGAAGAGTTCCTCTTGATTTTGCACTGGCTGAGTCTTCTCTGGCTATTTCATTCCGCTTAGTAGTCTCTCCAGTAGGATTTATGCAATCTAGGATAGGATTCCTTTTTTTATTTTTATGTCTGTAGTTAGACTTACCAAACGAGATCTGGGTATCTAGCGCCAGGCGTCATGGGATATAGGGGGGGGCCTCGAGCCAGTAAGCAGCTCTTGAGCTTTTGAAGATGACTGAGTCGGAGCCGAGGATTGGCTCCGAACCTAACCAGCAAGAAAGAATGCGAGAAGACGACAACTAACATGGAACGTTATGGTAGGTACATAACTTCTTTTTCTAACAAAAAATCAGATGGAAGTGTTACAATTAGGATTAAAGATATTTATGAGACCTGTGATTATTACATGTTCAGTGATAACACTAATACTGTAGACTGTGTAACTGTGACAATAAAGACAACCCTGGAACTTATAATAATTGTTGGAGTGTGTAGAACACCAAAGTCAAGTGCATATGACCTAAAGGAATTCCTGTATTCCTTGCATGAAACACAGGATGTTAGCTGGGGACTTAACTTTACCAAAAACAGACTAGGATAATATTGATTCAACAATGTTAGTAAGGAAATTATTCACAACATATATTCTGGAACAACAATTGCTTCAGATTGTAAAATAACCTACAAGGGGACGGAACACACTAGACATTATTTGTGTTCCTAAAGAAATTAATGTTACTTAGTTTTACCACTGTTGATGTGCAGTGATCATGGGGTTATAAAGGTTAATTTCTTGCTAGATAACTCTGCCAAACTGAAATCTAGACCAGTGCACAGAAGGTTAATTACAGATTATATGGAAGCAGAACAGTCACTATGTAAAACTAACTGAAGTGAAGTATTCAGTGGAAAAACTGCATATGAAATGTGGAAAGTTTTGAGAGAGAAACTGAGTGCAAAAAATAAAAACAAATGTTTAACATCGGGATCTAAGCATACAACTTCAGAGGGATATATTTCCATAAGAACAAGATATCTGATTAAGGTGAGAGACTAAAAATATAAGAAATGGAAGAGATGTCGAGCTACATCTTTGAAAACTGAAATAAGCTGGGCAAACAGATTAAGCATAGTGTGAGACAAGATCAAGAAAAAATTGAAAATTTATATAAAGATATTGAGCATAATAGTAAACCTTTTTATAGATACATAAGATGTGGAAGAAGTAAAAGCATACAAATTGATAAACTGTGTGCAGATACTAAAATTTATTCTCAGACACAACAGATTATAGATACATTTACAAAATATTATGCAGAACAGTTTGGCTCCATAAAAGGGGTGATAACTTGTCCTAGTGACACCAAGGTAACATCAGATACTGGAATCAAATTAGATTATATTGAAAAAGAACTGTGCAGACTGGATCCAAACAAAGCACAGGGAGGAGACGGAATTAGTAATAATGACCTGAGCACTTCATTAAGAACGTACAGTACCGTTATATCTGTTATTCACTAGGTCATATAAATATGAGGAGATTCCTCAAGTTTGGAGGCATGCACTTATTAAACCTGTATTTAAGGGAAAGGGGAGTAGGACCAACCCAGAGTCATACAGACCCTTAAGTCTACTTTCATGTTGTGGAAAAATAATGGAGAAGGTAATATGGGATAAGTTATTGTCAGAAGTGGATAGGTTGGGATTTGAAAGCATATGTCAGTATGCATATGTCGAAAATAGATCTGTTACCACCTATAGCATGATGTTCTATAACAATTTAATAGCTATGAATGAAAATTGTGCTGTGATGTAATTTGTATAGATTTAACTTCAGCATTTCACAGGGTTATACACAAAACATTGATCAATAAATTATAACAACTAGGTATTGATGTACTCTTGAGAAGTTGGATAGCTGCATGGCTTACAAATAGGATATGGCAAGTATCATACAGCAACTGGACAGGTGAAATCCTTGGTTACAGTCAGGGTATCCCACAGGGCTCTGTCCTAGGCCCTTACTTATTTAGATTTTATCTTTCAGACCTAACTTTTTCATCTGAGGTGTTCTATGGTGTATATGCAGACATCCTGAAATTACGTAAACTGATTACGTGCATTACAGATAAGGCATGTCTGCAAAATAACTTGAATAAATTGACCATTTGGGCACAGGAGAATAGTATGCTGATAAATACACCAAAAACTAAGCATATGAGATTTGGGAGACACAAATTGAAAGGTGAATATTTAATACAGCACACAGTTATTGAAACTGTAGACTCATTTAAGGACCTGGGTATATAGGTAGATCCAGCTATGAGTTTTTCTAACCATATCAACCTATAGAACTATGTTGTATAAAAAGATTTATAAAATCTAGGAAATCAAAAATGAAGAAGTCATTTTTAGTTATATTAGGCCCAAGCTTAAGTATGGAATAACAATATGGAAACCCTATAAGAAAACAAGCATGAGTAAACTGGAAAGAGTACAGCAGAAATATACCAAGGGCATCAGACTAAAATATCTGAACTTATACAGTGTCTCCTACAGATATCTAAGAGGATATCTTATTCAGGTATATAGGACATTGAGACAGCTACCTCTGGGAATGTCTGGGGTTAACAAAGAGTACTAGAGAATCATCAGACAACCTTTATAGAAGATTCTGTAGGAATGAGAAGTGTACTAATTGGTTCTTTGACAGAGTAGATGATGCATGGAACAGACTACCAAATGACATTCAAGCAAGTACTAGTTTAGATATTTTTAAGAACAGCCTGGACACTTATTATGGGAACAAGCGTTTTGGTATAATGGCAAGCTGGAGGGCATTGGTGCCTGTGCTTGAAATATTTGTATGTATGTAAGACCCTTCAGACCCAGTTTCATATAGACACATTTCAGTTTTAAACCACAATTATAAAGTGCTTATGTCTATACTGGCTAAAAGAATGGCCAAGGGGTTGGCATAATTGATAGATATGGATCAGTAGGGTTTTGTGGAAGGGTGGCAAACATTTGACAACATTAACAGAAAAACGATGATCCAGAGGAAAGCAGAATATAAGAAAATGCCTTGGTTGTTGGTGGATCTTGATGCAGAGACAACATCTGACAGAGTAAGCTGGGATTTTTATGAGTAGGGCATTGGAAGCATTTGCATTCCCTGATGCACTAATAAGGTTAGTTAAAAGGATGTATGAAGGATCAGAGGCAATTATGAAGGATCAGAGGCAAGAATTAACATGGGAGGTTCCTCTCTAATAAGCTGTGTTTGAACAGAGTAACCAGGCAATGGTGTCCTCCTTCTCCTTTCTTTGTTTTATTTTTAGAACCATTGGCACAGAAAATAAGGGACTCAGAAATACAAGGATATAATTGGTAAGAAAAGTTGTATTTATTTGCAGATATTTTGTACCTGATGAAGAAAAGGACATCTGTGAGTTTTTGAAGATTTCGAGACAGTTTCAGGTCTTTTCTGAATGTAAAATTAATGAAGGTAAAAACAAAGGCTATAACCATAAATTATGTACCCACACAGCAGTTGGTTCAGCAATACCCATATTTATGGGGACATGATAAGGTGAATTATTTAGGAGTATGGGTTAAAAAGGCTTCCATTATGGCAGATAGGATATGTAGGAAGAGACTAAACCAAAGATAATACAAAAATTGAGAAACTGGATACTCTTATTTATGGGTATGAATAGTAAGATATAAGCAGTGGAAATGTTTAGTCCTTTTAGTCTTGTATATGGGTCAGGCATACTTTTATCAGCCTTGTGGACAATAATAAAGAATTGAAGGAGTTTATCTAGGAGGGGAAAAGGGGCAAGAGTTAAGTTGGATAAGGTGATCCTTTCAGTGTAACAAGGTAGGTTAGGTTTACCTGATTTGAATGGATATTTTAGAACTACATAGTTAAGGCCTGTATACATAACACAAGCAGAAGCTTCTAATCCAAATTGGAAAGGGATGATGATGAAGCCACTGGGAAAGTCAAGAAATAGAGAGAGATTTTGGATGTAGAGCCTCCAGAAGAATAACAACTACACATAGTATTATATTCATAAAGTAGCAGAATGTATTCTGAGAACTAAGCAAATACGAGAATGGAGAAAGGAGATTTTGCCAATAGGGATGACTGCAATTAGGGGTGCAGAAAATATGCAAGAGGGGGGCTGGAACTTAATGGAGAAGTCCGGCAAAAGAACCAAGATATTGGGAACAAATAACTCCAGCAGGAAAGATAATAGAGTGGGATGAGGCCAAGGATACATTTGGATTGCAGAGTAGAGACTGGCTTCTCTACCAAGGCTTGATGTCAGAATACTGGCAAAAAGAAAGAGATAGGGGAATTCTAAGTGAAAGACCTGCTTTGGTATAGTTTTTAGATTAATCTAGAACAGAGACAGCTGTTAAAAAGCAGGTAATTAGTAGGGCATATAAAATATTGCAGGTAATAAAGGTAGAGTCCCAGGAACTACACAAACTAAAGTCCAAACCACAAATCCAATTTATTGCCAGCAAAAACAAACCAAATGCAGTCAAGCACTTTTGTCTTTAGCAAAGACTTCTTCAGAACTGCTTGGCATGGTGATTTCCAACCTTAAATAATCCTAATACATCATGTGATCAAAATGTGATCAAACATTCAAATGACTCAACTTTAGTTTAGTAAACAAAACTTCAACAAGAATTGTTGTGAATATCAAGTTAAATTGCATGAAAAATGAACATAAGTATAACAATAAAAATTAAAATAGTAAAAATAATGCTGAGAACAAAAATGGTGAAAAGGTCAGTGTTACAATGACAAATGTATGAGTAACATGACATAATCAGCCCTCAAGACTTTTTAACTTTAATATAGGTATAATACAACAACATTCATTCAAACCAGGGGGGGTAAGGGCATCACACACACAAGAATCCATATGAGCTCTTTCTTGAGAAGATGTTCATCAGTGTAAAAGCCCCTTGGGTCTGGTTCCAAGAAATCAATCACCACAAATTTAAAAAGGTGACAAGGAAAGACAGAAATATGTCTGTACAGTGTGTTAATTGTCTTCCCTTTCTTGATTTCCTTGAGATGTTCATATATTCTCTCTTTCAAAGCTCGACCAGTCATGCCAATGTAAAACTCTTTACACTGTTGGCAATGTGCACCATAAACCACTCCCCTGGATGAACAATTAAAATATTTTTTCACTTCAAATTTTTTGTATTTGATGAAAAAATACTCACAACAAAGAATATGTTGACAATAGTTACAGTGGTTACATTTATATATACCTTTTGGTCTGTTGGTACTAAATTTGCCCAAATTCCTTTCCAGTAAACTTTTAAAATATTTGTCTTTCCTAAATACTATCTTAGGTTTGGAACCAAACAGTACATTACCACTGTTGATGGAAGTAACGATAGGCCAAGATTGATTAAAGAAAAAGTAACAATCTAGACTCATTCATGCGACCTATCCAAATTATGATCACCAGAGGTCATTGGCCCTACTGAAGATAAGGAATGACGGGAGTTATCAAAGATTGGTAACAGTGGACATACAGACCCTTAATCCTTTTGTCACGTACTTCATCTTTGATGGTTACCAAGAAATCTGGTGGATAACCTCTGTGGATAAACATATCCAAAAGTTTTTCAGTCTCCACCAAAAATACTGCATCATCAGATATCATCCGAGCGAGTCTAACTAATTGTCCCTTGACAACTGCTCTTTTTTGAAATTTTCGATACCAACCCCGTAGGGAAGGTAAGAATTGGAAAAGTTTTCTTACGAAAAATATTGGAGCTAAAGCAACCCTTTGAATAATGTTTTGAAACCAGGACATCAAGAAATGCCATCTTGTCATTCTCAAAGTTTTGGGTAAATTTAAGAAAGGAGGTGCTTTTGTTGATATACTTCAAAAAAATCGTTCAATTTCATCAAAGAATCTGTCCAAATGATAAAGATGTCGTCCAGGTACTTAATATAAAATGACCAGCTGTCAGCAAATGTACCATTGAACACAAATTGCTTCTTCCAATATGCCATGAATAGGTTGGCAAGCTCGGGGCACATGAGGCATCCATTGCCACTCCACTCGTTTGTTTGAATAGTTGTCCTCTAAAATATAAAAGGTTGTTGTTCAGGGCTAATTCTACGAGTGTGATAGCTGTGTTGGTGTCATTCTTGTTCAATAGCCCTATGTCAAAGAGCATACTTTCCACCCAGTCAAGAACCTCCTTGTGTGGAATGACCAAATAAAGATCTTGTACATCTGTTGTGACAAGTACACAATCTTGTACGAATTGTAAATTTGCTAATCTGGATAAAAAAATCCCATGAATCATTACATTACAGAGATGAGTAATGCAACTGGTTGATGGCTGAAGTAAATTATCCACATATTTAGCTATGTAAAAAGTTTTGCTCCTGCTTGCATCAACAGCCTGTCTCATTGGTGGATTTTGGATGTCTTTATGAATTTTCGGTATACCAAATATACCTGCCACCACCGAATGATTATTGGATAGGTATTTGTAGTCACTCTTGTCAGTTTGTCTCTGCATGACCATGTCGTATAAACAACCATCAGTTTTAGAATAAACAATATTAAGTTCATTTTTTGATACCTGTGTGTAGCTGTCAGTGAAAAGGAGCTTGAACATCTTATTGTTATAATCCTCGACATCCATGATGACAATGCCCCCTCCTTCATCGGGTTTCATTATTCTGATTGTTTTGTTGTTACAAAGATCATCAAAAAGCTTTGCTTCATTCTCTGAAAGGTTAACTTCATAATTTACTTTAGAGTTTTGAGGCCTTAAACAAAGTTTTCAAATTTCCCTTTCACAATGTTTTTCGAACAGTACTAGCCCATTATTCAAAGGCAGATTGAAAGAACTGGATTTCTTAAGACCTGTATTCAAGTCAGCCCTAGTGTTAGTACCTGCTGACTTAAACCAAAGTGTTACATTTAATTTACAAGTAAATAATTTTAAATCTATGAGTGTTTCAGCTAGATTGAATTTTCTGGCTGGTACAAAACTCAAACCCTTACTCAGGACATCAGCATGTTCTGTTAAAATATTGACATTAGAAAAATTATATACTGTAAAATCTTTAATAGAATTTTGTATGCAACTAGGTCCTATGTCATCTTCCACTGAACTGCTATTTGCATCCCCTACTACCAAAAGTCATGATTCACCAGCAGCTGGTTAATGGAATCTGTATTTTGATGACTGACTAAAAGGCCCGAAACAGTTCAAAAATAGATTTCCATCATTGGATTCACTAAACTGTGAGTTTTTTTGTTTTGGACGCTTATAAAATATTGCACTGTAACTACAAGAATCAATCAGAGGAGGTTAGAAAAGATTGGGAAAAGAAACTGGAAAAGCAGTTTACAAGAAAACAGTGGGCAGTCATATGTATGACTCCCACGTATGTAGCCAATTCCAGAAGGTGTAGGTTCTGTGCCTGGAAGTGTTTGCGTAGGTGATTTTTTTTTTTTTTTTTTTTTTTTTTTACCTCAGGCAGATGTTACAAAATTTTTCCTCCGGTAGATAGCAAATGTTGAATAACTGTACTTTGTCGGAAGTATTTGGTGAGCAAATGGCTGTAAATAAGGAAGTGATTCTTTTGAGCTGGGATCCAAGATCTGAATTCCCTAGACATAGTAAGGCCTTATTAAGTTTAATTATGTTGCCTGCCAAAAAAGCAATTACTAGTAAATAGAAATCAAAGTCTACACCAGCTGTATTTGATGCATTGAATATTATAAACAATAAAAAATAATTGGAAGAGGAATATTTAGAAAAGGGAAAGAGCAAATTATATAGACATAAATGGAAATTGTGGGAAGAGTACGTGAATAATGTTCAGGAGGAGGAGTTGGGCTTGTTTAAGAGAAGACAGGAATTCAGCATTTTTTTTGTAATGTTGGACTGACGATAGTAACAAAGAAAATGTATGTGATGTATACTGCATTTAAATGGGAAAATGTTAAAATGGTTTGTTTTCTTTTCTGCTGTTTGTTTGCCATTGTCTTAATTGATAATTTAATAAAGTTGTTTTTTTTTTAAAAAAAACGAAGCTAAGATCGGAAAAAATGAGATTTTAATCAACAGGGAAGTCTCCTGAAATGCATATTTCTTTGGAAGTTTTGGAGATGGGAAGGAAGAAAGTGTTACATCTCTAGAAGGCTTTGTATAACAATATTTTAAAAGGGGGAGGGGTAAGTACCAGAATGTCAGGGAAAAGAAGCTGTGGTAGCTGTATTACCAAAAGAGGGTAAAGACTTTTCAGATCCTGTGTCATAAAGACACGTTTAAATTTTAACCCATGATTATAATGAAGTAATGTGTGTACTAGCTAAGAGAATGGCAAAAGTGTTGCCAAAATTGATGGTTAAGTATCAATGTGATTGTAAGGAGAGGAGGCAAAGATTTGACAAAGTAATCCAGAGGGAAGCACTGTGTAAGAAAACACTGCTGCTGTTGGTGTGTATTGATGCAAAGAAGACATTAAGTAGAGTCAGATGGAATTTTATGAACAGGGCAATGGTAAGTGCACTATTTGATTAACAGAAGATAGTTGAAAGGTCGGAGGCAAGAATTGGGGTAAGAGGGTTCCTGTCCAACAAGCTTGTTTCAACAGAAGAACTAGGCAAGGGTGTCCTCTCCTCTCCTCTCTCCTCTTTATTTGGTCTATATTGATAGTTGACAAAGAACATAAGGGACTTACAAATTCAAGTATATAATTGCTCTTGTAATCAGATGATGTTACTTTGCACTTGGTCTAGAAATGTACATTTCAATGTGGAACATTCTCAAGCAGTTTCAAGTCCTTTAGGATATAAAATAAATGAAGATGAAACAAACGCTGTATGATTAACTACCTGTACATTAATTGATTCAGCAATACTCCTACTTACTGGGACATGACAAGATGAAGTATTTGTGTGTATGAATTCAAAATAATTATATTATGGCAACTGCGAATGTGAGAGAAGACTAAAGAGATGAAATAATTTATTTGGAAAGGTTTGAAGTCAAGAGTTAAATAGAATAAGTTGATTCACCCCATAGAACAAAGTGGTTTAGGATCACCTGATTTGAAGGAGTACTTTAGAGCTACATAGGTAAGGCTCATATGCTTAACAGAAACAGAAGGTTATAGGTCAAAGTGGAAAGGGATGATGAAATGGAGGGATTGTTCAGGAAGTTGGAAGAGTAGAATTTTGGATGCATGTTCTTAAGGGGAATAACTTATTTATTATTTATTTATTTATTACAGTTGTTTACTGGGTTATGTCCGACTGGGGCAGAAGCCCATTTTCAGCGGAGACCGGAGAGAAAAGCTCCAGATATACAGTTAACAATTACAGACTAAATAATACTAAAACATAATTAACAAGTTAACAACATTGCAGGAAAGCTTATAACAATAATGCATAATATTATATTTATAAAGTGACAGTAAGTATTTTAAGAACTAAGCCAACAGAGGAATGGAGAAAGGAGATTTTACCAGTAAGACTAGCTGCAACTTAAAGGTATAGAAAATTGGAAAGAGGGGTATATAATTTGCTGAGAAAATGAGCAAAAGAACCATGGTATTTGGAGCTAATAACTAGACCAGGAACAGTAATAGAGGGAATTGAGGCCAAGCAGAAGTATGGACTGCAGTTGTTAAAGGTTGCGTTCCATATTAGGGATTGATAGCAGATTTTCAGCAATGAAAAGAGAATATAGGAGTGCTAAGTGAAAAAAAAAACAGCTCTGGTAGAGTTTTTAATTGAGTATAGAACAGAAGTTGCTGTTAAAAAGGGGATAGTTAATAGGGCATGTAAAATAATGCATGTTACCTATAACAATCAATCAATGGAGGATAGCAAAGATTGGGAAAAGAATACAGAAAGGCAGTATACCAAAGAACAATACGAGGGCTTCTGTATGGTTCCCAAGAGTGCAACAATGTCCAAAAGGTTTAGGATTATTGCTTAGAAGTGTTTGCATGAGTATTTTTATACCCCAAGCAGACTTCAGAGAATTTTCTTCAGGTAGATGACAAATGTTGGAGGAATGATGGGACAGAGAGGTAGCTGGAAACATGTTTGGTGCAATGTAATACGTTAGCAGCTTTTAAAAATTTCTTGCAGAGTATTTTTACAGAAATGGGAGAACAAATGGTTCTAACTAAGGCAGTTATTCTCTTGAGCTGGGATATAGGATCTGAATTGCCCGTACTTGATAGTGTTACTGTGTGTAATGCTAATTGCTGCCACAAAAAGCAATTACTGGGAAATGGAAATCAAAATATAAACCAGATGTGATTGAAGCATTGCTTATTTATAGATTAGATTAAAAAATGGAGGTGGGATCTTTAGAAAAGGTAGTATGGAAACTTATTTATTTATTTTATGTATTTACATTTGTTTACAGGGAAATTCCAACTGGACACAGGTCCTTTTACAGTGGAGGCCCGGGGAGAAAAGCTCCACAGAACAATAAATGAGCAGCGGAGTACATGAAGAACAATTGAATATGCATGCAGTAGCAAATAATAATACATACTGCAGTAAACATTAGCTATACATACAATATGAAACATAGTAATGAACAGATATACCATTATCTAGCTAAAGGCTAGGAATAAAGGTAGGATGTATATACAGATAGTACTAAACTCAAACAGATACTGTTCTAAACTCGTATACCTAAATCTTGCATACAAATATTGCACTAAACTCAAGCAGATATATAGCAGAAGCTCCACATGAAGATGGAATAAGCTAGAAGCGTTAATGGGATGGAAGGGGAAGATGGAGGAATAAGAGAGGAGACTGAGTGAGTAGTATATGTGGTAGTGAGTGGAAGTTCGGTGCAAATCAGTTGGATATGTGTTTAGATTTGAGATTGTCAGGTAGTTAAGCATGTTATAACAGGTCTGAAAGATTGTGTGAGGAAGGAAAGGGAAGGGTAAAGGATGAGCCAGAGCCTGCAGATGAAGGAATGCAGTGATCAGACGGTATAAGGCAGGGTGGCTGGGTTGGGGAGAAGAAGGGGAAGTAAAAGGAGGGTTACTAGTCGGGATTGGTGCATGGGTATAACCAGAGACTTTTTAAGTGAGTTTTTAGTGCAGTCTTGAAGTGGTTGCAAGAAGGTTTTGTGGTTATGGGGGGGGGGGGTTGTTCCATAATCTGTATATGACACAGGAGAATAGTGTTTTCCCTCTGAACTGTTGGGTTTGGTCACTATACGTAGATTTTTTTCTGCTGGAGTGTAGTGGTCTAGTGGAGCAGTAGGGCTGGAGAAGGTTATGAAGGGATGGGACTTTGAGGATGGTTTACTAACTTGTGGGCGACAGAGAGTTGATTCAGGTAAAGAAGTTGAGGGAGTTCAAGCCAGTCAAGTTCTCTAAGTGAGATATAGTGGTGGCTGCAATAAGATGATAGATTTAGTGGATTGGAAGATGAGGAGTTTAGTCTTGCTTGGGTTGAGTAATAACTGGGCATTAGATAGCCAGTTTTCTACAGAGAAAAGGATTCCTGTGTAATCTTGTGACGTTCAGGTATAGTTAAGACTGAGCAGATGACGGTGGAGTCATCTGCATACTGTATACGAGAAGCATGGTTGGTGGCTGTGAATAGAGCATTGGTGAAGAGTGAGAATAGTAGGGGACCAAGGATGGAGCCTTGGGGAACACCGAGTGTTACAGGAAGTAGAGGAGATAGGTCATTATGCTAAACAACTAATCGTTGGCAGACAGTTAGATAGCTGTGAAACCAATCAATAGCTGATTGGGAAAAGGATAGGTTAGTGAGACCAGAGATTAGTAGTTTGTGTGAGACCATGTCAAAAGCCTTCAATAGATTCAGAAATATAGCAGAGGTGAATAGGCCATTATTTTTATGATGAAGGATAGCATTAGTGAAAGAGAGCAAGGTGGTAGTAGTGCTGTGGTATGGCCTAAAGCCATGCTAGGTGCTGGAGAGGAGGTTATTAGTTCAGAGGTAGTCTAAGACTTGAGAACAGACGCATTTCTCAGTTATCTTGGAAAGTGGAGAAAGGGTGGCTATGGGGCGGTAATTTGAAAGTTCAGTGGAGGAGCTGCCTTTATGGAGGGGAATGATGTGGGATATTTTCCATAGTGTGGGGACATAGCTTTCTGATAAGGACCGATTAATTAAGATAGAGACTGGATAAGCTGGGGCTTCTGCTGCTATTTTAGGTATTCAGAGAGGAGATCGTCAGCTGCAAGTTTTGTAGGCTTAAGTTTCAATAGAAGTTTTTTTATATAGGAGGTAGGTACTGATGAAAAAGAAAAGACTGTGGGCAGAGTATGTGGTTTTGATGTAGGGAGGGTGAGTAGAGGGTTATGTTTAGTCAAAGACAGAATGGTTTCAGTAAAGTGTGTATTGAATGAGTCAGCAATACTGCTGGAGGAAGGGGGAGTGGTAGGTGGCAGGGTGCTTACTTTACCTGGGTGGAGAATGGAGTTTATTGTGGACCAGAACTGCTTAGGGTCGTGATGGGAGGAGTTTAGGGCAGACTGATAATATTGGGTTTTATCTTCTATTATTTGCTTTTTGACCTGGTTGCAAAACTCTAGAGTGACTGTCTAGAGAAGGGGTTTTTTTGTTAAGCGCCAGTGCTCCCAGGCCTTATTTCCAATTTTCATTAGTGCTTTTTTTGTAGCCAAGGGGAGTACTGTGTTTTGACTCTGGCATTTCTTATGGGGGCATGTGTGTTTAGGATGTTTAGGAAGGTGCTATTGAAGAAGTGGACAGCTTCATCCAGATTGAGGTACTTTAGTGGTGCCCAATCACATTTTTGAAAGGATGAGATAAAGGGGAGAGGGTTAAAGTTTACCATATTTCGGATTTGCCTATAGATGATGGGTTTAGCACAATTTAAGTGGTATCTCAAAAAGAATGTTGGAGTGTGGTCACTGAGGCTGTGTGCTAGACAGCCAGTTAAATATGAGTGAGGGTCTTTATTGACTAATACCCAGTCGAGAGTAGTTTGAGTTTTTATTTATCTGGGTAGGAGACTGTATTAGTTGGGATAAACCATTAGGTTTAGATGCTGGACTGGATGATTGTTACTACAAGATAGCCAGTTGATATTAAAATCACATAGGATTATGATTTCCTGGGGTAGGGAATGGTTAGCCCAGTTCAGGAGGTTTTCCAGGGGTGGGATGTTTTGTCCAGGTGGGAAGTAGCATCCTATGATGTTGATTGTTGTATTTGGGTTTAGTTTGAGGTGGGCGTATAGGATTTCTTCATCCCCTATGTGGGGGGCAGGTGTGTTTAGGATCTGGATGTTGAGGTGGTGGTTAAAACATTAAAGCCACACCACTCCCTTTCTTAGATAGTATATCTACTTGAAGAATGTTATAACCTGTTGGGAGTATTTCCTCACTTTTGATGTGAGGTTTGAGCCAGGTTTCAATCAGGATGAGAATATCAGAAGACTATAAGGCTATGTTGGTGTTTAGGATCTTGGGTTTTATTAGTTATACTTCTGATATTTAGATACATGAACAGGTCAGATCGCTTTCTTTTGGATGTTAGTTGTGAGAAGGAGCAGCTATTAGGCAGATTTTTAGGTGAGGAGTTGGTAATGATAGCACCAGGGTTCAGGTGGATATCACCACTGAGGGCTAATTTAGATAGGGCAGTAAACATAAGTTTTATAAATTTGGTAATTAACCTCTCATATTTTAGGGATATTTTGTGTTTGAGTGTAACAGATGACTGGTAATATGGTGGGTGTATTGGGATAGAGATTGTGATGGTATGACAAGTGTAATTAATAGGTAGGTGATGGATAGACGTGAAAGTAAGGGTGCAGTTATAGTGGTGGGGTTTGTCTGTTATGGAGTTCTGGTAAGATGTAAGGTGAGCAAGAAGAGTGCAGGTAAGGAGTATAAGCACATTAGGTAGTATCATGATTGTGTCAGATGAGCAGTTAGATTGGAAGTGGGTGGAGTACTGCAGGCGGCAGAGGAGATAGGTTACTAGTATTGTTCTTATTGGTTGCTGGTTATTGGGAGGAGTTAATGCCTAAAGTAAATCTAGATGTAGTGTAGTAAACGTAATAGAAATAAATGGAATTTGTGGGAAGAATACCCGCAGGACAAGGTTCAGGAGTGAGGTTTCAAAGAAGGCAGGAAATGAGCAATTTATGTAATGTTGGGAGTGAATGACTGTCAAAAGGAAAAATAAAAAATACATGTGTAATGCATGAAAATGAAAAATGGCTGCTATCTTTTTTCTCTTATTGTATATATACCTGTGTGTACAATTTAAGAATTTACTACACTTGCTTAAACAAGTAGTAGTTTTAAAACCATTGCTCTATGTTCATTCATACTTTCCAAGTGTCTTGTGTATATATTTTAGCTTCTTTCAATTGCTGTTCAACCTATTGTGTTATAATTACTCTTTTCACTTCTCTAAATCCTGTGCTTTTTAAAGTGCTCTAGATACCCACTTAAACTATTATTTCATACCTTATTTGCTTTCAGTATAACCTCATTTCTAATCTTCATTTCACAGTTTGCCCAGTTTTGGTAAAATATTTATTGCTTAGGTTGAAATTTACAAAGATTTTAGTTAAAATGTCATGTAAATGATTAAATGACTTCCTTTTCAGTTGGAATACTGGAAAATGCCAATGTTTATCACAGTATACTTTTTCTTGCTTACAAGATGCATTATTTTATTGTCAAAATGGTCGTTTTAAAACCTGTGCTCTATGCTTATTCATATTTTAAGTACTATGCCATAGACAAGCAAGCTTCTTTCAGTTGCTGTTCAACCTGTTCTCCACTTATTCTTTTTTGCTCCTGTAACTCTCTTACTTTAAGTCCTCTAAATACCTACTGTGACTATTATTCCATATCTTGCTTGCTGTCATTGTGACCATATTTTTAATCATAAATTTTCAATTATCCCAATCATTTGCAAGCTGTTTACTGCTTATGTTCAAATCTAACAACATTTCATTTAAATCCATAGAAAAATAATTAGATTAAAAATATTCTATCACTCCAGCATTCCATCAGTTCAGTCAGTGTTTTCATTTCATAGCAGAGAGTTCATCAGACTGAAGAGATGTTCATAAGCACTCCCTTATACAAGAACCAAAGACTTCATGCGATGACTGAATCATGTAACACAGTCAGATGATCAATGCTCCATTTTTTTCTTTTTAATTATTTAAAAGTTTCCATGTTATATACCCCAGTGTGTCAGCATGTGTTTAATCTAAGCTCCCAACTGTATTATTTCTAGTCAAAATCATCAACGTCAAATCTAAACTTACATTTCTTGACCACATCAATCACACAAAAAAAATAAAATTTTTGGCTTCAGAGCATGCATTCACAGACCTACATAATGCATTACTATTGTTATCTGTTGCATGCAAGTGCTCATAAACTCTAAAATGCAACTATATGGTAGTTTTCCCTATGTAGAATGCATTACATTTTGCATAAGTAGCAGCATATACCGTAAATTTGGACTTGTGGCTAAAATTCCTTGGCAGCTTTAAATGGCTGTAACATAAAAATATTTCAAGCAGTTCACAAAAATATACTAACAGTAATATCAATTGTAACATTTATATGAACCTTTTAACTCAGCGGGATTACATAACAGACCTCATCCACTTTTAGTAATAAATTCAGGTTCATCACCCGCTTTGACTAATGTGTCTGGAAAAAACATCAAAATTTTTCTAGTCTCATTTCATCAGAGCCTTAATAGCTTTCTTATCCACAGATGAAGTGATTAACATAGCCATCTTATAATCTTTGTCCTTGTCCTTATTTGAGTGTCAGAGGAATTCATGGGGTGGCTTGTAATGTACTACATGTACCGCCACTAGCTTCATTAGATAATGTACGAACAATACATGCGGGATAATCTTTGTTATAAAATTTATTTGAAAATCTTGTACTTTCCTGAATAAACAAATAATCCTCATTCGCCAGCCTACTGGTTCCCACAAATGTGCTTTTAGCAGTATTCTTTTTTAAACTCAGGGATTACATGCTTCCATACCTCAGGTGCTTTGTACTGACTCTTAGCAGTTTTAGTTAGCAACTGACTGTGGACTTTATATATTTCCAAATCCAAACAATGATTGGAAGTAAGACCATAAGCATAAGTAAATAATTCATTACTTTAACTAATGACCCCCCCCTTATTAAAATGTTATCAGTAAAATGCTTAAAATGCAGTGTTCTCAGCGTAATATGAAGAAATGAGTATAAACAGATTCCCAGCTTGTCTTAAAGATATTTGCATAACACTGGGCCATGTCTGCACCTATGGCAACTCCATTTAGCTGTTAAGCTTGAAAAATGTCTCATCAGACTGCATGAATTTGTACAATAAAATACCATCTGAAATTTCCATAAAATATCTGATTTGATTGTCATTAAAACAGTTGGCTACCAGATGTTCATTTCTAACCCAGTGTCATTGGGCATGGTAGTATACAAAGAATGGACATCACTGGTTACCAAAATGTCACTGTCAATACCCTGATAAAATCAAAAAAAAATTTTATAAATAATTCACCTTATGTAACAGCTTATTTGTAATAATTTCTTTATGCTGTGGCACGCTCAAGACATCTGGTAACACTGTAAAAATTGGAATTGTTTAGCATATCATCTACCTTTTGTAATCTGCTGCATCTAAAATAACTGAAGTTGTTCCTACCTTAGTAATAAACAATTCATTAAGTTGCATGTTTTTCGAGGCAATCATCTCATCAGAAGTTAAATTATATATATATATATTTATAATATAAATTATAATAATAGATGGTTTGTTCATTAATAAACTTCTGATACCTTTTTAGTGTCACTTTCAGGAAAGCCTCTAACTATGGTCTTGGTGGAGAATTAAATGTACTGTGATGATTTATATCTGGTACAACCATACTTTTATTATCAAAAGTGCATTTTAAGTTCAACTTTCACACAAATTCTTGTAAACTGTTAAATGAATCATTAATATTGGCACACCTGGCAGGCATAAAAGACCAACTTTTGCTGAGCATTTTCAGTTCACAGTCACTCAAATGAAACTAGAAAGACTGACAATGTTAAAGCTTTAATTTTCTGATATACCTCTTAACACATTTGTTTTTTTCTTGTGACTACATTGCTTTCAATTTTAATAGTTTGGATTCATAAGTTCATAGGTAGGTACTAGGCTATTGTCCCTAGGGCCTATATAAGCCTAGCCAAAAAGGTACCCTGGCTTTCACCACCCAAGAAAATTATTTTCCTGTACCCCTGTCGAGCAGAGCCACAGAAGTGATCCCCGGGATGAATTTCTTATCTCCCATCCAATCATCAAGATTTTTCTTGAAGAGTGCTAATGAGGAGCTTTGTTTGATATAGATAGGTAATTTGTTTCAGAGTATGGGAAGTCTCTAGGATAGAATCTGTCTCTCCAGCATGTTCTGTTTATTGTGGTGACAAGGTTTAGGTCCCTTGAGCGTGTAGCTTGGAGGGATTGGGATTTCTTTAAGTGGAGCATGTCCAGCAGCTCTGGGTTTGACATAGCTTTCTATGTTAGGCCGAGATTGCCTCTGAGTAGGCGATATACGATGAAGTAAAGCTGGAGTTTTTTCAGACAGTCTGCGTAGGGCATCTGTTTGAGGCCAGTAATCCTGTTTGTGAGGTATTTCTGCAGCCTTTTCAGTTGTTGTAGATGTCTTGTGAGGTACATACCAAAAGAGGTGCTGTATTCTATAATGGGTCTAATGAGTGACGAGCTTTTTTCCTGGATGCAAAACCTTTTGTGATGAGGTGTGCCACGTAGAAGGATTTCCTAACTACTGTGGTGATGTGATTATCAAAGGAGAGACTACTGTCCACCTGTCTCCCAAGGTCTCTTATCACACTTTCGGTGTTAAGTAGACTACCGCCTATGTGGTAGTCCATGGGTACAGAGTTTTTACCAAAAGGGATGATGATGTACTTTCTGGCATTGAGCTTAAGGCCATGGCTTTGACACCAGGCATCTGTCTCAGTGAGGCTCTTTTGTAGGATGTCCACATCGTTAGGAGTTTAGATTATGGCTCCTAGTTTGCAGTTATCTGTGAACTTCATTATCCAAAGACCTTCTGTGTTAGCCTGTACTTCAGAGAAGTAGATACCAAACAGGAGAGGACCCAGGACTGAACCCTGTGGTACTCCACTTGTCACTGGTCTGAAGTCGGGTTTGGAGTCTGCTACCTTCACAGTGTGGGTTCTGTCAGTGAGCCAGTTGGCAACCCATCTTATAACATAGGGATTTATACCTAGTTTAGTGAGTTTATCTATAATTCCAGAGTGGGGGATGGTGTCGAAAGCCTTGGCAAGATCTAGATAGCCTGTGTGAACCACCTTACCCTCATCTACAGCTTTGGTGACCTCTTCAGAGAAGTTTATCAGGTTTAAGAGACATGATCTGCCTTTTACAAACCCAAACTGGGTGGGGTCCAGAGTTTGGAGATTGCCAATGTCATTGTTTATAAGTTCCATGATGATATGTTCCATAGCCTTGCAGACCAGGCTCATCAGGCTAATGGGGCGGTAGTTCCTGGGGTCTGTGGTGGCTCCCCCTTAGTGGAGTGGGATAACTGTCGTTGTGCACCATTCAGTGGGCACAAAGCCTTAGGTGAAGCTGTGATTGAACATGGTACTGAGGTGGGGTGCCAGTTCCTTATGTAGTTCATGTAGAACGCAGCCTGGGATGTTGTCAGGTCCCATGGATGCTGTGTTCTTGACTTTGGAGAGTGTGGTTTTTACCTGTGCAGCCATGATTACAGGAACTTTGCATTCTACCGGTATAGAGATGGGCCCTTTAGGGGGTGAGAGGGGGGTAAAGTTAGCACTGAACCTATCTGCCAGGATGTTGGCAATATCAGTTGGTTCTGTATATTTATGCCGTTGTACTGTAACTCAGAGCAGATCTGAGTGTTGCCATTAAGATTCTTGACATAGCTATAGAATACTTTGTGGTTGTCTTTAGAATTGGTGGTGATTTTGTTTTCGTAACTAGCTTTGGTGGATTTTATGTGCTTCTTACTGAGGCTGACCAGGGAGTTCCTCCAATCATGGGATTTTGCTCTCTTTTGCAGCAGTTTCTTTCTTCTGTTGTAGAGTTAGTTTATGGCAGGGTACCACCAGATTGGCTTCCTTTTTTTTGGAGGATAGCATCTTGGTTCTGTTAGGGATTGCATGATCCATGCACTCATGTAAGCTCTTATAAAGTGCATTTGTGTAGGATTCAGCAGTCGTACCTGTATTGTCCGTCTGCATGGGTGCCGTGAAGTTTGCCACTTCTGTCTTAAGAAGCGTGAAGTTGGCTTTGGAGAAATTTTTTGAGTCGGTTTCCCTAATGGGGGCTGGGGGAGGGTAGTGGATGTCTAGGGTGATTAGCTTGTGGTCGGATCTGACCAATGAGGAATTGACCTCTGGTGTGGAATGCCAGTTGCCCATGTTGGTAATGACCAGGTCTAGGATATTGCTGCCCCTGGTGGGGGTGTGGATAAGTTGATCCAAGACATTCGAATTTATAAATTCCAGAAAACGTTGAGAGCAAAAGAGTTGGTACATGAGTAGTTTTCCCATTTAATGGTAGGATAGTTGAAATCGTCCTTTATTAGGGTGTTAGGTTGTACCCTACTATTTTCCAGTGTATCAAGAAATGAGGAGTGGGAATCTTGGGGCATGGTGGGGGATCTGTAGCAAGCTACAATTTGGATTGCTGTCTTGCCCAGAATTAGTTGCACTTGGATAATCTCGGATGCATTATGCTGAGCAACTAGCCTGGAGGTGTGGATATCCTTAATGAATACCCACACGCCTCCGCCTTTAATGTTTCGGTCCAGGTTAGGTGGCCGAAAGGTGTGGTATGAATTATAGCCTGCTAATGCAGGGGTGCTCTCTGGAGCCTTGAACCAGGTCTCTGTCACTGCACAGATGTCGATGTTCTCCATTTTAAGGAGTGCCTCGAGTGAGTGCATTTTGAGGTTTAGACTTCTAGCATTGAGTAGCATTACCCTCATATTTTGCTTGCTTGTACCTGTTACAGTGGTGAATTTGTCATTTGAACCTTGCTTAAAAAAGGCACTATAGGGGTGGCAAGAGCCTTAGCCAGTATCCAGAGTCCCAAGGGCGACAGGTGCAGGTCATCTCTGGCAAAGCATAGTGGTCTGTAGACCATGTTATCCCAGGCAGACAGATGCTGGATCCCCTTAGAATGACACCAGAAGCTTAGCCAATTGTTGAAGTCAATCATTTTGTCCTCGTACTGTGATATCATTCTGGGTGATAGCAGGATGCTACTCAGGGCTAGGGTCATACCTGCCTGAGCTACAAGATCGGACATCTCCTTCCATGTCTCTTTTCATGTAGTCCAGGGAGGTACATCTCAGGTCATTCACACCAACATGGACAATGACAGAGTCATATTTGTAGTTGCTGTGGAGTGACCTGAGTGATTGCATTATGTGGCGGATCCTGGCACCCGACAGGCAGCTGACAGTAACTTTCTCCTTGTTTAGCCTGGCGAGTGGAACATCAGTGTGCCTGACTATAGAGTCACCTTTGACTAGAGTGTTGGGTACGTTGTTATGCCTTGTGGGCTGTGGTTGAGTGGGACACTGAGTTTGTGGGATGTGTGTCATTTGGGTTGTGTTGGGGGGGGGGGTGGAGGTTGCTTGCGTTTCTGCTTTGGAGGTCCCTGTTGCTTGGGCAGATTTTTATTGAGAGCCTCCGCGAATGAAGGTGGGTGTTTTGGTGGTGTAGGTTTTGAAGGACTGTGTGATTAGAGTGGTGTGGTGCAAGTGTTTACCTTCTTCTCTTGACTGTCTAGTCCAGTATTGGGTGAAGAGAGCTTTTCTTTTCAGTTTGTCTATATAAGTGCATCTCTAACAGGTTGTAGTGTTGGGTGGTAGGAGGAGAGGGTTGTCTGTGTACATGAGGCAGTTGCTGCATTGCTCTAAGATGCCCAGATTCATCAGGTAGACAGGAGAAAACACCGGAAGCTGGCCTTAAGACATGCCTGTATAGTTGCTTATTTATTAAGTACTAAAAACTGTTTTCCTCTAAACAAGTGAGGAAAGTTGAGTGCTGTAGTAATTTGTAGCTTATTTAGTGCTTACAGTGAGTTCTGAACAAGTGCTGATCTCAGAGAAACAGAATTGATTACTAAAATGAAAAAAAAATAGCTAGTTCTAAAGGAAAATTCGAACAGCAGACTTTATGGCACCGGGAATAGTTTAACCCTAGCTAAGCGGCGATGCATAAAGTGTTTTTTTTTTTTTTTTTTTTGTTTTTCTTTTTGATGAGCTACCTAGTGCTTACCACTTCCACTGATAAGCCAGAAGGCTTCTTTCCAACACAGAAATACTTGGGGGCTCAGAAACTTACAAACAGTCCTGGATACAGCAAATCTGTATCTGGACTAGACTACTTACTGGAAAGGCAGGAAACAAGCTTAGAATTTTTTTTTTGTAAAGTGGAAAGGGAGAAAGGAGGAGCAGAAGATAATTCAAGGTTAAGAAACTAAGTGGGTTAGCCTTCTCAAATGTTCTCCCTGTATTAGGTAAGATGAGGTAATGAGACTAGACTGGCATTGGCAATCATACTGCGACTTGGACCCATGTTTTCTAGCCATTTCCATTGTCATAATAAGCAGAGACTGGCTGAAAACCCTGTTATGTCAGTGGTGTAATTCTATTGATTGCTTCATTCAGTGATGCTGGAATTGCATTGTGAGCTGTTTCTTTGCCTTCTATACATGACTGTATGCAGGAATCATTTTAATATATTGACCTGCTGTATTTTTATTAGTGACAGCATCGACCCAGTCATTAAACAGCTTCCTTTTTAGTATAAATACTGTAAAATGCTAGTGGTTGTCACAATAGACTTTTACTTGCATACCAAACTTATCTTGTAAAGGTGCATAATCTGACATTGTTAGATTAGTTTTCATGGTTTGCACCATGTTACAGTATTCATAAGATGTGTAACATCTATCACATCTTGCACAAGGATCATCTTTCACTGAAAGGCATATATTCCACTTCAGTCTTATTTTTATGTCACTGAGCCCTCATACATGCATATACTTCTGCCATCAGCTAGTATGTTGTGATAGCTTGACCCTGCAGAGATGCCTTACTTATTTCCTAAAATGTTTCATTCTCAAACCATTGCCATGCATCCTTGTAAGTCTATAACTTCTGCCATAATATTCCTTATATTTTGTGTCAGTGTTTTTGCTGGAATGTATACTGTAGCCAGTGTAACTTTCACACCATGCCAATAACCACTCATCACTATAAATCCTTCCCACCTGTCCTTCATTTGTTCTTCAGTCTTTATTCTGATACACTCTTATTTGATATTAAGACCTCTGTCCTTCACCCCCTACACCTTTTATGTTCTTTATTATTCAGGTGCTAAGTAAGACAAAGTGTGACATAGTAAAACTTTTCTTTTATTGTAATAAATGAGCAAAACAAGTAGTAGCAACTCACAGAGGGTTAATGCTCTGATGCCCAACAGCAGTACAGTAAATATAAAAAACAGTCTCACAGGGTAACAGAGCAACACAAAGCTAAAGAACACAGTAATCATCCAACGTAATTAAAATCAATTTATTCCAATCCAGAAAAACAGGTAAGCACTTTCACCCAGTAGGGCTTCATCATACCATGAAAAAACAGTAAATCAGCATACATCTATACACCTAGGAATCAGTAAAAAAGCGGGAAACCAATACTTAATTAACTCTTAAAGAGACATAAAAGCAAATAGAAACCACACTCATCATTTATATGGCTGACAAACATAATGTACTTCATAAAGATATCTCTCTCTCTCTCTCTCTCTCTATATATATATATATATATATATATATATATATATATCTATACATACACACATATAAAAAACATATATACATACATCTATACACAAAAAAACCATATACTAAAATGTAATAAAAAACTGTCAAGTCCTTAACCCCCTGGATTTCAAAATTGGTTTAAGGGACACCTTATCATTAAGCCCAGGGTATTGGTCAGCCCTGAGTCTAATTATCCACCTAGTTTCCCGGGTCTCAGTAAAATTCCTAATGTCACCTCCACGTGGATTAGGATAAACCACCTCAATCACCATAAACTTAAAACTATGGGTCTCCTCAGTGCCTAAAATATGCTTGGAGAGTGCATTCACTGTAGACCTAATCCTTATCTGATAAAAGGTGTTCACGGATCCCTATCCCTAAATTTCCTATCTGTCTTGCTCACATAAAACGTGGGAAGACACGCAGTATGCTAAATAGACCACATGTTCTGTCATTCTGTCATACAGTTGGCAGTCACTCGAAACAAAAATCTATAATTCGTCAGTGGATGCACAAATGCACCTCCAGTATCTATATGGTCACAGAAACTGCACTGATTACAGGGAGACATACCCACTTTATCACGGCTTATAGCCCCAAAACTAGTCCTGGGGTAACACAGTGACCTCTTCAAATTAGGTTTGTTCTTGTACACAAAATGTGGAACTTCCCTTACAGTCTCTCTATTGTCAGGATCCTCTTTCAGGGCCTCTCAGTGTTTCCTAATAATGTCCTTAACAGAACCCACATCTTCAGTATAAAACAAAGGGACTCTATCTACATCTGGCCTAACTGAATCCCTAGGCTCACCATTTCCTATGACATCAGAAAAATATGGAGCTGCTACACCCCTTCTAAGATCAACAAGTCCATCCATCCCACCCTCAATCTCTCTCTCACTGTAGGCTCTAGTACCAAACCTCTGATGTAGATCATCCAATTCACTACAAAAACCAGTATCTGAGGGATTATAACGAGACACCCTTATGGCCTGACCCCTGATTACATTCACGAACACATAGCCAGGGTGCATACTGCGTCTTTGTAAGAGTGCATTGCGATGGCAAGGCTTCCTATATACACCCGTACCCAACCTTTCTACATAGACATCCAAAAATGAAATCCAGTGACGAGAAGACTCTAAACTAAATTTCACGTAATCAAAGGAATTGTTAACCTGACCAAAGAACAGCATCAAATCATCCTGACTGCCTTAACAAACAAAAAAAAAATCGTCTACAAAACGCCTATAAAAAAAATGACATAATTCAAAAAAATCATCCAGTTTAAACAAAAAATCCCCTTCCCAAGCTGCCGTAAAAAGATTGGCGTAGCTGTTGGCACATGTGCCCATAGCTACGCCATCTCGCTGTAAATAGCACTGTGTACCAAAACTAAAGATATTGTTTTCTAAAACCACCTCTAAGAAGAGGCACAACAAATCAGTAGATGACCTGGTATAATCAGTGCTCAGCAATAAATACTCATACACTTTCTTAACCCCTTCCCTATTGGGAATAATGGTGAACAGGGACTGAGCATCCATGGTGACCAATATATACTCAAGGTCAGTGGGTACTTTTTTCATGGACGCATACAAGTCCAACAAAAACTGCTTCATATCCCTTAAAATATGTTTTTCATGGTCTGATGAAGCCCTGCTGGGTGAAAGCGCTTACCTGTTTTTCTGGATTGGAATACATTGATTTTAATTATGTTGGATGTTTATTGCGTTCTTCAGCTTTGTGTAGCTCTGTTACCCTGTGAGATTGTTTTTTATCTTTTATTAATATATTGTTTGCCTTTGTGTTACAGACTGGTCCTTCATATTGTGCTTATATAATTTTTTGTGCCAGTTTATGTTTTTGTGTAATACTGTATATTGTCCCAGCTGTACCCAATCTTCTTTACACTAAACAACACACAAAAGACAATCAGCATATTAACTCTGTACAAATTTTTCTCAAGACTTGAGCACTAATGCTGTGTAAAATCAGCAGTGTAAAGCTTATCACAGCCTTTTATAATCAGACCGTAACCTTGTCTTATTCCTTTGGGCTGGGGAACCCCTATTATAAATCACTAAATTATTTTTTTTTTACTTGCCTGCATCCAGCATATTAAATACCTTATTTCTGAATTTGATCCTCTATCCTTGTGCTAGCCAAACATTGCTACCCATATTCTTTCATTTGGTATATTTATCTTTTAAAAGTTGTGTTTATTTCTGCAGGTTGTTCATTCTGTAACTATGGCACTGTTTAACATTTCGTTTTGATTTCTGTAGTAATTTGAAAGGCGGCTGTTGTATTCAAAGGATAATACCTATTAATTGTCTCCATCCTCCTGCAACAAAGCATAGTTTGTTAAGGATGGCAGTGTGCATTCCAGTAGCACTAGATACAGATGAGATCCATTTGGAGACTAAAATTCTGCCATTCTGAATCATGATAAATGTGACTTCAGCATATAATATGTAGTAGTTATTTTCTCAGTTTTGCTTACTTATTTCAATGGTTTTTGAATATGTTTCAATGTGCATCATATATTGTAGTTGTATCAAAAGTCCTTGTACTTATTTTGCTGCATTTAACCTTTTTTTTACTCAGTATTTGCAGTGCATTGGTTTTGTGAATCTTGCAGTCCAACTTACTTTCAGTCTGCAAGCTTGTCACATTAACTTTGTGTTCATTCCTTGACTTGTGCATGCATTAGCATAATTAACTTCAAATAGTATTGCCTACTTTTTCCTATCATATATTAATTTCCATTTTTATTTATCATTCACTTGCTGTTTTTCTCTCTTCCTTCCTCTAGTGTTATAAAACCTTTATTGAAAGCAACATAACACAATTTGCAGTTTGAAAACAAACAGGACTTTCACTGGATAGAATGCATTATAGCTTCTCCATTTCAGTTAGATATAAACTTTCTTTTTTTAAGCAAAACTTGAGATGCAACATTCGTATTATTATATTAATATCAATCAAATAATTATTTTTCTCTATGTAGGGGTATGAGATAATGTGTGTGTCAGGGATTGGGCAGTAAGTGCGTATGGGAGAAACTGCAGTCTTGTTTTGGATGTGTAGACAGCTGCACCATGAGCAGCCATAACAGCTTGCATATGGGGGGGGTGTCCAGGCAGGGCACAGGGTGTGGGCAGGCTAAGCCACGATGATGCCATTTAGACAGCAGGACAAGCTAAAGGAGATGCGGTGGTTGCATTATAATGAGCAAGCGATATTGTTGTGGCACTGGCACAAGAGACAGTGTACATAGCATAGATGCTTACAGTGGCCACACAATGGCACAGTGTCAGAACAGGAACCTTGTAGCAGTGTATAAGGCTCTACCTATCCCAGTGGTATTAATAGCACTGAGGTGGCAGGTGTTGGCTCACACAGACAGTGCAATGTAGACACTGACTCTAATGTATAATCACAGGTGTACCTGAGGTATCGTGGCACTTAGAGAATGGCTGCGCTAGCAAAAGTTCATCCCACAGACAGACATAAGTACTGCTGCAGACCATGACCCCCATGGCACAAGAAACCTGGCCAGTCTTGGAAGTGGACAAGGCCTTCTCAGACAACGTATGATGGGAATTTATGTAGAGAGTGAAGTGTGTGATTATAGTTGAACCTTGGTGCAAGTGCATTTTAGAGTCACTAACATGATTCTTCATGCCAAAAACAAGGTTTTTAACATTGCCATAGAGAGAATGGCTACTGCACCATTAACACAAGCATGGTATTACATAAACTGAGAAATTTATACTGTCCTTAAGTTATGAAACAGAGAGAGAACACTAATCCCTGGTGGTGGATTGGATGTTGGATGTAGGCTGGTCAGGATTTCCAGGATGCCCATTGGCAATGTCTCTGATGAGTAGTTGTAAATGCCATTCTAGTACGGTGTTGACTAGCACATTATTGGAATACTCCTGCATAGCCATCTGCATTAATAGCACCCAGAAACATCAGGGCTGCACCTGCGAACAGCTCCACCACAAAGCACAAGTGTCTGTGGGCATACAACAAGGGAGCAGGGACACATGCCATTACAGAAGAATATTGCCTATAATCTTCATGCAGTTCCCAGTTTGCCACACAGCAACATTAGGCCTGTAACAAAGACAACCTGCACCACAAGCAACATTTTTACTTGTAAGCTGTGTGTATAGTTGGCATATAAAAAGGTGTCTGATGCATGGTGGTGGCACATAGAAGTCTGTCTGCATGGGGATGAGTCACTCACCTACTGGTTTACACATACACACGTCTTTATGCTTTCACAGATTCACTTGTGTTTAGTGTAGGATGTCTAGCATTTGAGAGCCCTGCACACAGTAAATACTAACATAACCAGTATCAGAGGACCACAGCACTTCCAAGGTGCAGATACATGTTACTGAGAAGGAGTTGTTGCTTACTATTGGTACCTTGAGACTTGATTATTTCATGATGTGTGTTACTGTTGGTATTTATTGGCAATTATGATCCAGGCATAGACAAATGCTAATCAGGCCATGTCAGAGTTTCTGAGTGTGCTCTGTGGCTTGTATGAAGACCTTCAAGGAATGTTGGGGGAGAATGCAGGCATTGACGGCCTTTATGGCATCCACTATTGCATCCCTGTAACTGCTGGGAGCTAGCTGCCATGGCTGATAAGAAGGATGTTGTACAGCCACCTAGCGCAGATGTCACAGATTATTCCTACAATGACTACACTGCTCATGGCTGTCTCTGCTCCTGACACTACATGTTCATAAGGCTGTGACTAATGTTTATCTTGCTCCACACTTGGACATGCATACTCACTAATCCAAGACTAAGCTGTGTCTGCCTTCACCTTGACCTCAACACCTGGCCATGGATGCTCATGAGGCTGTAATCAGCTCTTGTCTTGGTCCACTGTAGTCTCCATTCTTGGCTGTGGATTGTCATGTGCATTTGACTGATGTGCAGCAGACTGCATTGTGGGTACACCCCACAAGGCATCCCACTCAAGGTCCTGTATTTCACCACCAGCCCCTTTCCTTGCAGATGTCCTTTGAATAATATGTACCCCTGCCTGACCATGATGTAATAGTTGCCACCCATCTACTGGTACCATACCACAGTAGTAATTGGAACATTCCTGCATATTCAATCAGTGTGTTATCTAATTCCTTGAACCATGTTCCTCCAGACCTCACACTGTCGGAAAGTGCCCAACTGCATGAAATGTTGATGTAAATCACAGATATACCCAGTAGCTGATAGAGTGGAAGGTCTTCTGAATGAAGTACTGGATTTCATATAGAGCATGTGGGGCTTTGTTGGCAATGTGGGTGCAAACAGTAGTCTCCAGGACATCAAT